>NC_138385.1:11949420-11995971 GCF_054177405.1 Leptonychotes weddellii | reverse complement strand
ATAGAGACTCACTAGAAACCCTACAGATAATAAAAAGAAAATAAGAGTATAATAGGGAAGGGAAAAATGAAGGGGGGGAAATCGGAGGGGGAGACGGACCATGAAAGACTATGGACTCTGAGACACAAGCTGAGGGTTCTAGAGGGGAGGGGGGTGGGGAGATGGGTTAGCCTGGTGATGGGTATTAAAGAGGACACGTACTGAATGGAGCACTGGGTGTTATACGCAAACAATGAATCATGGAACACTACATCAAAAACTAATGATGTAATGTGTGGTGATTAACATAACATAATAAAAAAAAAGAATTGTTGAATTGTTATATTATGCAATGAAACTAATATAACACTGTATGTTAATTATATTGGAATTAAAAATAAATATAAATTTTAAAAAAGAGTATAATAGGGATGAATACATACCAATAATTTTAACTTAAATGAAATGGATAAGTGCCCTAAAAGATACACATTACCAAACCTGACACAAGAAGGAATAGAAAATCTGAATATCATTATATCCATTAAAGAAATTGAAGTTTTAATTTAAAACCTTCCAACAAAGAAACCATAGCCCGCTTGGTTTCATTGATGAATTACATCAACTGTCTAAGGAAGATATAATACCAATTGTACAAATTCTTTCAGAAAATATAGGAGATAACACTTCCCAACTCATTTTATGAGGCCAGAATTACCCTGATAACAAAACCAGATAAAGACATTACAAGAAAAGGAAACTACAGACCAGTATCTCCTTTATGTAGATGGTACCAGCCCTTCTCTTAAGAAGCTTCAGTACAGGGGTAGGAGTTAAAAAATGCACCCAAGTGAGCATATCATAAGGCAGAGTATGATTAGCATTGTAGAATGCTCCCTGAGCAAGGTCAAGTTATTTGATGGTGTTCAAGTTTTCTATATCCTCACTAATTTCAAACAGGCACATGGACAAGGGAGCTAGGAGGTCTTCTCAAGGTCTGGATAATTGGGCAGTTATCCCAGAGGAAGGAGAGAAAATGTCTCATTCATCTCTGTCTACCCAGTGTCCATCATAAGGCTGACACACAGTAGGTACCCTAGTAAATTAATACTCCAAAGTAGGAATCAGTAAACTTTTTCTGTAAAAGGACCAGATAGTAATTATCTTAGGTTCTTGCTGACCACATGGCTTCTGTTATAATTACTCAACTCTGCCACTGCAGGGCAAAAGCAGCCATAGATGATGCATAAATGAATGAGCCTAAGTGTGTTCCAATAAAACTTTATTTACAGGGGCACCCAGGTGGCTCAGTCAGTTAAGTATCCGACTCTTGATTTTGGCTCAGATCATGATCTCAGGGTCATGAGATTGAGCCCTGGGTCAGGCCCTGCACTGGAAATGGAGCCTGCTTAAGATTCTCTCCCTCTCCTTCTGCCCCTCCACCAGCCCCCCCCCACACTCTCTCTAAAACACAAAACAAAAAAACAAAACTTTGTTTACAAAAACAACTGGGGGGCCAGATTGAACCTGCAAGCCATAGTTTGCCAACCATTGATATAAAGCGCATTACAGAATATGCCCAAGACTGATCCTATGTGGCGAAGCAAGTAGCCCAAGTCAGAATAATGTCTCCCAATTATTGATGTTACTGGTGTTCATCCTATTATAATAGCAAAATATTGGAAATAGCTCATACGTCCAACAATAGAGAAACAATTGACTAAATTTTCTTATAGACATGCAGTAGAATGCTGTGCCCTCATTCAAAATGGTAAAGATTTGCAGGGTTTGACATGAAAAGGTATTCTCTACACATTAGGTGGAAAAGCAGAATATAAAAATCTTGCCTGTATTATTTCCATACAGTACTAACAGGTCTCCTTATTCCAAACCACCATACATCAGCCAGCAGCGAGAGTGATATTTTTGAAGTGAAAATCAAAGTATGTCACCCTCCCTCAAACCCTTACATGGCTTTCTGTCATATTTGCTTACAAAGCTTTATGTGATCGGCCCTTCACCTACCTCTTTGGTCTCGTCTCTTACTGCTCTTTCCACTAGCCACCTATACTCTAGCTAGCTCCATCAACTTCATTTATGTTCCTTGATACCTTTTTCCATCTCCAGAGTTTTGTGTTTGCAACTTTCTCTGCCTAGAATATCTTCATTCTCATTCTTCAGATCTCAGTTGAAATGGCACCTTCTTATAGGCACCTTGCCTACCCATTCTTTCTCAAGTTAACATCCCCCCATTACTTGTTTGTTTCCTTTTGATTTTTTAATAAAATTCTTTAATTATTCTGTTTATTCATTTATTATCTGTCTTCCCAATTAGTATGTAATGTAAACTGCAAGAGAACAAATGCTGTATCCTAGCACATTGTAGTCACTGAGTACATATTTCTTGGATGAATGAAGGAATGAAACACATTCATGGTAGAGAGTATAGCATGAAAAAGCAGATTTGAGAAGTGTCAGAACATGAACGTACCTCCAGACTTCTTTCCTCCCTCCCTCCCTCCCTTCTTTCCTCTTCCCCTCCCCACACTTACATTCACACACATATCTATGTGCATAGTATGTTGTCAAATTACATGTCGGTTAAAGCCTCAGTAGACTTGTACTAATTTTTCAGTGCTTAAAATTTATTTTTTTTAAGATTTTATTTTTAAGTAATCTCTATACCCAGCGTGGGGCTGGAACATACAACCCCAAGATCAAGAGTGGCATGCTCCACCCACTGAGCCAGCCAGGTGCCCCTTAAAATTTCTTTAAATGCAGGCTTTATTTAAATGTACTGACTGCACTCAAAAGGTATTCAAAATTTCTTAAGAAAGTAGAGAGTGAGCCATCTATTTTCTCCTCCTTTTCACAAAAAGTACCAGTTACTTCCTACTGGGAAACAGTAATAACACAAACTTTTCATTAAATTTTCAAAGTTTTTTTTTTCTTACCCCTGATGAGAACCTCTTTACTGGAAGTATAGCTTGTGGTATTTTGAATGGTTTTTACAATCCGTGTGTGTGTGTGTGTGTACACATATCTCCTTCATTTGGCTAGAAACAGCTCTTAAACCTGAAAGTTTCTTTAAAACATATACCTGTATACACAAAATTCTGTACGTATTTATTTACCCAGACAACTAAAAAAATTGACTAGATATCTGTCATCAACAGGAAAGAAGTGGTCTCTAAAACATGGTGACATTTTATCATAAAACACAAACTACTCATTAAAAGAATAAAGTGATGAAATAGAGGGCTTTATCCATGGTCAGGAAATCAGCTTAGAGATAGGAAGTAAAGGGTATAGTTAGATAGAGACTACTTTCTATGCAGAGATTTTTCTCATTGTCCCTTTTCACATGGCCAGCTTTTACCTGCCCTTAATTTCCCAGCTTGATCATCACTTTTTAGGGAATTTTTCCCTGACATTGCTGGGTTCTCCACATATCAAGTCAAACCATATGAAATTGGTCAAGCATTGGCAATATAATATGTCCAATCTAATACTTCCCCCATCATACCACTTATCATATTGGATTACAAAGGACCTGTTTACTTGTGAATTTCCTGTCTTTTTTTTTTTTAAAGATTTTATTTATTTATTTGAGAGAGAGAATGAGAGACAGAGAGCATGAGAGGGAGGAGGGTCAGAGGGAGAAGCAGACTCCCTGCTGAGCAGGGAGCCCGATGCGGGACTCGATCCCGGGACTCCAGGATCATGACCTGAGCCGAAGGCAGTCGCTTAACCAACTGAGCCACCCAGGCGCCCGAATTTCCTGTCTTTGACTGTGATCTCTGTGACTTGTCATTGTATATCTAGCTAGTGATCTTTCCTAGGTATTTGTTGAATGAATGAACAAACAGTAGAGTCTCTTTGAGTAAACTCTGGTACCAGTATTTTTATTAAAATATTAATTTGGAGATAAGAGTACCCAGAAAAATGTCCAAGTTTGCAATGATATCAAATCATTTTGGGTAATAGAACTCTAAGCCAATAGGAAGCAACGGTAGGAAACTCACTTGAGGTTCTTGAATGGGCAGTATTGACTTTAACTGGGTAAGAGAGAAGCAAAGAATTTGGATAGAAATCAGTCAGGCTTAGCAAAGGATAGCCTGTAAGATATATTTACTCTTCAGAAAGGGGGTCTGATAATAAAAGTAGACTGTTTTCTATAAAGTACAGAGGCCATCAAAATACTAGATGTTATCAGTATGAGTTAGGTCCCTATATAGACATTTCCTGGGCTGGACCATAGTAGCAATTCTTAATTTGTTTTCTTTTAGTTGCACTTAATTAAGTCTAGATAAATGCTTCTCAAATGTTAATGTGTATATTAATCACTTGTGAAAATGTTCATGTTAAAATACAGATTCTGATTTAGCATATCTGTTAAAATTATGCATACTTAACAAGTTCTCAGATGATGCCCATGGGGCTGGCCCCTGGACTACACTTTGAGTAGTAGCAAAAAGGTAGAGAATACACATTTAGAAGCAGAAGAAGATGACTCCTTTGCTCCTATTTCCTTAATATCTAAGTTGTTCAGATTCAGGTTTAATAAACTTTCTTGGGCACCTATTAAAGATATACAGGCTGGGCACTGTACTAAGAACTTTCATTTATGTTGTATACGTAACCCAGCACATGTCTGGAATGCTTATTAGTATCATGTTTTCCTTAAGCTGCATATTGTTAAACTTTCCCCTCACTCATTTGCTTGACACATTAATTATTTGAGTGTGTTATATGTACTACATCAAACCCTGATTTGAAATTAAATCCAGACCCATGAGTTTGTGATGGGTAGACACTGAAACCATGGAGATGATTTGTAAATATGGATACTGAACCTGGGCTTTGTAATTCCTCAGTTCATCAAAATTGGGGTAGGTGGAGTATGGGTTAGGTGGAGTTGGTCAAAAGACCCTGCTACACAAGGAACAAATTGCAGACTGAGCACAGGGGCATAGTGTGTTGGGAATCAATGGAACTTACATCGGAATTAATTGGTCACATGTGTAATGACATACAAAATCGTTATTGTGCTGAGTGGTAATTAGCCTCACTGATAAAACCATTTGCCCTAATGACAGCAATGATCCTTGCTGGGGTCAGCCTACGTAATGAGTGGTCTGAGGGACGCATCTGGTACCCTGTGCCACAAGCAGTGAGCTGACTTCATAGCAATTATTTGGCAAGACCCTTGGCCTCAGAGTGCTGCACAGCAAGACAGAGAAGTAGATTTAACAGATCTCCATCATCAGACCAGTTGACTTTTGACATTCTGCATATTTGAGATCCAATTGTTAATATTGCTGAAAGGGTTGGAATTAGGTTCCAAACTTCTACAGTCCCCCTTCTACAGCTTTTTTTTTTTTTAAATTAAAGACTTTATTTATTTATTTGACAGAGAGAGAGCACAAGCAGGGGCAGAGGCAGAGGGAGAAGCAGGCTCCCCGCTGAGCAAGGAGCCCGATGCAGGGCTCGATTCCAGGACCCTGGGACCATGACCTGAGTGGAAGGCAGATGCTTAAGTGACTGAGCTACCCAGGTGCCCTGCCATTCTACAGCTTCTAACAATTCTCCAAGATAGCCACCCTCTCGAACTCTCTTCCTTGGTCAGGTTTGGGGCAGGACAGTTGATAGCCCATATTTAAACTGGTCAATGAAGTTTGTTTTGATTAGACATGTAGCAGATCCTGGTAGGGTGTTATCCTCAGCAAGCCCACCTCTGTTTCTCTCCCTGGCCCTAACCAGCTCTTTGTACTGTCTGGGTAGCAATATTTCTAGGTCATATCTGAGCCAATTAATGTAAAGGTTTTTATGATTCTTTTTCTCCCATTATTACTAGAAAAGGTCATTAAAACTGAGAAGCATTGATGGATTTGACAACATAAAATTAATTTGTATAACAAATTTATCATGAAGAAAATTAAAGTTCAAATGATAAAATAGGAAAAACTTTGGCAACATACATGATAAAAGATATAGCCTTAATATATAAAGATCTCTTAGAAATCACTAAGAAAAAAAAGTAAACATGCCAGTAGAAAAACAGATAATAATATAATCTGGCAATTAAAAAATTATAAAATAACAGTGGCAAAAAATGTAAAAAAATGTTCAATCACAAAATAATCAATAAAAGGCAATTAAAAAAATGAGTTACTATTTTATATCAAGGTAACAAAAAATTGACAGTATATATAGTTTTGTCAACATTGTATGTAAACAAACGAGATAAATACTATGATCATATATATTTAGTAGTACTGTAAGGGAATAAATCTTTTCAGAAGGGAATTCATTTGTTAATAAATATCATAAAATTGTGCTAATTCTTTGACTTGATAGTAACGTAGGCTGAAATTTATTCTCAAGAAATAATCAGGAATGTGTACAAGTAACAGGTGACATGGATACCTATCTCAGCATTATTAGTAATAGTACAAATGTGGGAAAACCTTCATGTCCATTCATAGGGGATTGAATAAATACATCATGCTATATCCATATGATAGAATTCTATTTATTTATTTATTTATTTATTTTAAAGATTTTATTTATTTATTTGAGACAGAGAGAATGAGAGAGAGAGAGAGCACATGAGAGGCGGGAGGGTCAGAGGGAGAAGCAGACTCCCTGACGAGCAGGGAGCCCGATGCAGGACTCGATCCTGGGACTCCAGGATCATGACCTGAGCCGAAGGCAGTTGCTTAACCAACTGAGCCACCCAGGCGCCCAATAGAATTCTATTTAGCCATTAAAAACCATTCCAGTGAAAAATATTGACATGTGAAAGTTTTCAAAATTGAAAAACAATGGTAAGTAATAAGTATCAGATAAGTTTTAAAAATTTAGAAATATGAATAGAAACATTTTTGGAAGGACATATACCAAAGCATTAATAGTGGCTTTCTATGGAAAATAAATGATTAATTAATTAATTTTCTTCTTCTTTCTGCTTTTCAGTATTTTCTTGTATTAACAACGTGCCTTTGAAATTAGAAATTAGAGGGAAAATGTTCACTAAAAGTGGAGAATATGTATATCAATATTATCACTGATTCTACTTGGAAGGAAAGGGCTTTAGAACTTCATTATTTCAATCATCATTTGTGAAAATTATTAAAAGCTTTTGTGAACCATTCTGAAGTAAAATGGGTTTTTAAAATTAAGGTATAATTTACATAAAATGCAAAGATATTAAGTACACAGTTTGATGAATTTTGACAGTTGTATACATCCAAGTAACTCCTAGCCAATCAAGATATACAAAATTCCCTTGCACCCCTTCCAAGTCAATTCTCACCACTCAGAGGTAACCAGTCTTTGATATCTGTCACGGCAGGTTAAGTTTATTTTTTAGAGATTCCATAGACATGGAAATCTAAAGTATTCACTCTTTTGTGTTTGACTTCTTCCACTCTTCATAATGGTTTTCAGATTTGTCCATGTTGTTGCATATATTAGCAATTCATTCTTTTTTATTGCTGGTAGTATTTTATTGGATGAATATAACACAAATTGTTTCCCATCGTCCTGCTGATGGATTTTTGTATTGTTGTCATTCTTTGATATTATTATGAATAAGGCTGCTATGAAGGCTCTTGTCCAAGTCTTTGTGTCATGTTTTTTGTCTCTTGAATAAACACCAAAGAGTGGAATTGCTGGCTCATAGGGAAGATATATGTCTCACTTTGCAAGAAATTATCAGTTTTTTTGAAATGGTTGTGAGTCTTTACACCCCCACCATCAGTGTCTGAGCATTCCAATTGTTCTACATCCTTGCTAGCATTTGTTGTCTCTCTCACAGGTGAGATGGCATCTCGTTATGGTTGCCTCTTGATTATTGGCATTGAGCACATTTTCAAGTGCTTATTAGCCATTCATGTATCTTCTTTTGTCAAGAGTCTATTCAGGTCTTCTGCTCATTTTTATTGGGTTGTTTTCTTATTATTGAGTTGTAGGAGTTCATTATCCATTTATCATACAAGTCCTTTATCAGATATACTTATCACAAATACTTTCTTCCACCTGAGGCTCGTCATTTTCTCCGTGGTGTCTTTTGATGGGGAAAAATGTTTTGATTTTGATGAAGTCCATATCATCAACTGTAAAAACAACATCCAGGTTTTGCATTCAACACTAATATACAGTAGTATCCTCCCCTAACATAGGTGGTTCCCTCACTCAACTAGCAGCCCATCTATCCTACTCCTAAGAAGGTAGACTGACCCTTGCTAGCCAGCATCACATGGAAATATGTTAAAAATGCATAATTTCAAGCTCCACTCCAGACTAACTGGATCAAAATCTACATTTTAACAAGAGCCCGTGTGACTGGTAAGCACATTAAAGTTTGAAGAGTACTAATATAAGCAAAAGTCCAACATCTCACAATTAGTCTCTAACTCCATCGTGAGTTTCTTTCCCATTGATGCCGTAAAGAGATTTAACTGAATACACAGTATTTAAGAAACTTTTTAACCTCTAACATTTTTAACATTAGAGCAAAAGAATTTATGTCAGCGTGTGGCTGGGTAGATTTTTAAGATTCAGTATTTAGTTCAACTCCAACTCCAGATACGCAGCCGGAGGGCCTAAATAGAACAGCTGGGTTAGTTTATATATTTCAGAAAACCTGTTTCCTTACCTCTCCTGAGAGACCACTGAGTCAAGCAATGCCTTTTTCCCACCATCTGGTTAGCTCCTGTACTAATTCATTTTGGCCCCGCTCTGAAAAAGCTCCATTTAAAACTCATCATCTGGTTGGGCAATTGCTTTCTTTCCCCCTGTGTTCTTGGTTATTCTCAAAGAGACTTACTGAAAAATATACACTTTTTTGCCCATTAATTTGCCCAACTGTCTTTAAGCCACATCAGTGTAGGTGAATAACTTAATTTATGCCACAGCACAGTCTGCATAGAAAAGTATTCTAATGGCACTGTATTAAACCACACTGGCATCTACAATTGAAGACATCAAATGGATATAGTGCTATGTGAGGCAACTATTCTACTAGTGTTTGTTGATCACTACATGAGACCTGCACTTGGCATTCATTTGTTCCACAATGGGAGTTGATAGAGCCTTAAGAAACCCTCCAAATCTTGAATGGGGTCGCCATAATTTCTGTAGGCAGGGAAATCAATGACTAAAGAATCTGCACAGTGGGTCAGGGAAATCTGGGCTGCAGGCCGACTTTTTTGGCTTACTAGCTGTGTGAACTTGGGCAAATTACTTGGAGTCTCGGAGTCTCAATTTCCCTCATATATGAAATGGTGTTAAATAAAATGTGAGGATCAAATCCAATAATGTTAGGGAAACATTCTGACAGTTTGACCCACAGGATGTGTTCAAGAGATGTGTGTTCTAGTCATTTATTACATAGAGCACAGTTAGCCTGGTCTGATGCTTAGAATTCGTCTTTTTCAAGCATGGAAGTGAAGGCTGCCTTTCATATGGTATGTATGTATGTACGGATGCGTGCATACACGTATGTATGTATTTGGAATTTGGGCCATCAGGGAGAGACTTGAAAAGCCACAGATGACCGATGAGGATTAGAACAGACAAACAGATGCTTCTTAATCATTGCACATTCAATTTTTGTTTTAAGTATCTGTGCAGAGACTGCGGGCAGACATGCTCCGGGAAAGGAGAGTTGTTTCAAATGCCCCTGCTCATTAGGCCAGCAGAACGACCAAGGATGGATTTAGGGCTTGCCATCTCTGCCTCCTAAAAGAAAATGTCACATCATTTTTTGTTCCTATTTGGTTTTATTGAAGTATAGTTGACATACAATATTATATTAGCTTCTGGTGTACGCCACAGTGATTGGACATTCATATACATTATGAAATGCTCACCATGGTAAGTCTAGTTACCATATGTCAGGATACAAAGTTATTACAGTATTACTGACTATATCCCCTACGCTGTACTTTTCATCCTCCTGACTTACTTATTTTATAACTGGAAGTTTGTGCCTCTTAATCTCCTTCACCTATTTCACCCATCCCCCTACCCCCTCACATCATTTTCTGAATGTGCTGTATCAGAAATCCTGGGAGATCTCTGGACATAGGCTAGAAAGGTGATAATTAAGCATGTGAAGAATTTTCTCCTTGCTAGGAAAAGATTGAAAAAAATGAGTGTAGCTGTTGGGTCAGATAATATTCCGCATGAAGAATTGATTGGTAAAAGCACAGAAAGAGTTTTCATTTTCTGATACCAGCTCTCTGAGCAGGGCTTATTCGTAAGGTTCCTTAAATTCGGCTGATTCCTGGTAGGAACTGAAAGGTCTGTTGCAGACTGCTTCATTTGGAATAATGGGCAAGCACATAAATGCAGAAACACAGAAAAGCAACAGACATTTTACTGCTGTTTATCAGGTCAGTGGAAGGTCAGAGACTGAAGCCCTTTCTGGTGTGCTTCCTGAGTTAAGGCGGCCGCAGACCCTCCCTACCTATATCCCCCTCCCTCTTCCCTTGGCAGTAGGTTTAGGGTAGGTTGCATGATGTACCTGCCTGTTGGGACTTTATGGGAGCGTAAATTAGTGAGCTTCTATTGCGAAGGTAACAGCTTGATAGACAATCAGCTTAATAGCTAAAGGTTACTCTTAAATATTACATTGCACATTTATTTTTATGTCCACCTTGCAAAAGTGCTTACCAAGGAGGTGTACGCCAGAAAGCACTATTGATTCAAGAGCCCTTTGCTGCATTGTGGCACGTACGCTCATCAGGCCAGCGTCTGCGATGCGAAGGACTTTCATCCTGCAGCAGGAACTGTGTGAAAAGGGCCAGGAAGACAGTGTGCTAATGACATCACACCCTTGCCCCTGCTTTTCCAGTACTGAGTGCAAATTCTCTTGGCCTTTGCCTCTTGTTCCGGGGAATTCGGAGGCCACCAGGGAGTGAGGGGATGTTTATCAGCCCGACTTCTCGCAGCACTGTGCAGCTACACCGCCTTCTTTATCCCGCCTCTCTCCTACTGCCCATGCTTGCCTCTTGCTCTCCCAGGGGTAACTATGGGACTCTGGATGGAGGTATGCATGCTTCAGCACTTCTAGCTCCCTTTTCTTAAAGGCAACTGATACAGTGAAAAGAACTATAAAGTGAAGCAGACTTGGGTTTCACTCCTGGACTTGGCAGCTCACTAGCTGTGTGCCCTTGGGCTAGTGAGACTTCATGTCTCTGAGCCTCATTTTCGAAACTACAAAATCAAGCTAATAAGAGCTCACTCATAGAGTTAACAGGAGAATTCAATGAAAGAGTGTGTCTAACATTTGGCACAGTGCCTGGTACTTAGTAGTCATTTGCAAATATTACTCTTTACCTGTTATTTCTCTAAGCAGGAAGCAGTCCCCACACCTCTCCAGGATCCCTCGGATGCCCCAGTCCTCCCTGCTCCCCTGACCCACACAAGGACTGTCGTGTGTACATGCCATCTCTCTGTTTTCCCTAACTCTGTTCAGGGACCTGCTGCTGAGATTTCCCCTCTCTTACTCCTTCTCTATCAGGAATCTAAAGATTTACAGAAAATAAAAGTAGCCCCTGTTCCCAGAGTTGTCAAGGACTCTTGGCCTATAGCATCTAGAGATTAAGCTCTTCTTTTACCTGGAGTCCTCTTTAATGGGACTGATGCCTTTGGTATCTTGGCAACTGGTTTAAGCCCTGGCTTTTTCTGGCACCAGCAGAACTTGGATTCTGGTTGAGCTGGTAAGGGAGGGGGAGGTCTATCAGAACTGATGGCTTCCACCAAATCTCGAACCAAATGCCACAAGGACTGGCCACAGCCAAAACCCAGCTTCAAGGCAGCAGAGAGAGGCATTGGGCTTTATTTTACTCAGTCCACAGCTTTATGAGCTTTAACTTGGCTGAGGCATGTCTAGGGTCATTGTTAGCCTCATGGGGCCTCACAGGAATTTGGATGCCTAAGCTCCTGGGGCCCTATGTTTAGACTGCAGTCTGGGCCCCTTATGCCTGAACACCCTGAAGGCCTTGAAGCTTCACAAAGCTTCACAGAGCTTCACAGAGCTTCACAGAGCTAGGAGTGGGTAACAGCATCCATTTACCTTTACTGAATTCCCTGGCAGTGTCTCCATCAACCTAAATCAAATGATAGAAAGAAGAATCAATCCAGTCAATCTGGCTCTTTGGAAGTCAGTCCAGATGGATTGGGTATGGAATAGAGGCACTTCCTTAGAAGTGGCCTTGTCAAAGCAACAGGCCAAAATATCACATACTCTTAGAAAGCAGAGTGGTACTTTGTAAGACACGTGGGTGTAGAACTAACTACCAGATCCTTCGATGTGGTGATGAACTGCCAAATCCCAAGTCTCTTTCTCCTCTTACTTTGTATACCTGCAGAACCCCTTCCTGTAAAGATCTGATTTCTTTTGCCTTTCTCACTACAGTCTATGTTACACTTTCAGGAGATGAGGAAAGAGGCTGCTTTACCCTTCTCCCCAGTGGCATACTTTTGGTATTATTTCAGCAGAGAATGGGGCAAACAAGAAAAGGTGCTAGCTCTGTGCCCTCCAGCAAGTCCCTCCACCTCCCAGGCTCAGTTTCCTCATCCAACAAGGTATGTTAGCTGAATGGATGAATCCATGACTGTAAAGGGATAATAATAACACTCAGTTTACAGCAGTCTCCTGGGGAGCAAATGAGAAGATACATGCGTTTAGCACTGCTCCTGGCACATAGCAGCAAGAGTTTCAGTAAATGTTAGCCCCCCGCTCCCCGGCACACACATAGCCCCACCACCTTGTAGGCAGCGCTGTTCAGATTGCTGCAGCAAACATTTCATTCTGGGCTGTCTTCCCTCAGCACCTCTAGAGACTGCTTCCCACGCAGCTGGTGTGCGCATTCAGACATCAAGTGACTCAGGGACAGTGTCAACAGGGTGATGGAAACTGCAGCCAGACGAGAGGGTAGTCTGGAGGCAGAAATAACTCTGTGAGCCCAAGTGCCCATTGATCATTGTTCTCAGCCAGCTGAAAAGGTGCACTTTGGGTGATTGGAGGTCTTACAGAAACTGAATTTGTTAGAATAGCTCAAGATTCCCACTCATTTACTTTGCCAAATCAGAGACATCCCAACAAAAGCAAACCTGATCATTTACACACAGTACCAGAGGTCTCGAACTAGGTTTCAGATTTCCTTGAGAGCCGATATGTGCTCAGTGATGGACTAAGAAAATGGGGGCTATGGGACTAGCTGCTGCCACTGAAAACCCTCATGGCCCACCCCGTGTTGATGAAACATAGCCCTCTTTTTGGTCTTATGCTACTTGTCTTAGCAGCTTCTCCATGACATGCTTCTTCCCCGCGTTTTTCTTGCCTTTTTGACCCTCTCTGTATCATATTTCTTACTTCTGTCTTCTTCTTCCCTTTCCCTTTTGTGAACTCACTTCTTTCAGGGTTTTTGATTTTCCCAAACACATTGTTTATTCTCCCATGTCCAATATGGCCTCCAATTCGATCTGCCAGATTACCCCAGTCATCTCATCCAATGTCAAAGGTCTGCAGGCAGAAAGGACATCATTTGAGAAAACAAGATGGCCCCCAAATTAAAGTTGCATGAAAAGTAAATGGGCTTCCTCAACAGGTTGTGAGATGCCCTTCACAGGAGGTATACAAGCAGCAGCTCAGTGGCCCATTGATGTAGATGTTGGAGAGAAGGTTTAAATGTCTCCTGGGGTCTCTTAAGAATTCTGAGATTCTATAAACTTTAGCAACACCAACCCTCTCATTTGTCAAAGGACAAAATTAAGGCTAGAATTTTACAGAGATGCAGGTCATTACATGAACAGGGACAAGAGCGGAGGTGTCCTGACTTCTAGTCAAGGATTTTTCTCACTATAGCATACCAGTGCCCCAATCCCACCACCGGTCTCACTCCTTCTGGAAAGCTTTCTTTGGTTAAATGCGTTTCAGCCTAAGCTGAGTTCTACCTCAAGTGTAACACCTTATCTTCCAAAAAATTCCACCACTGCCATGAATGATCCCTACTCACATACCCATAAGGGGTGGCATTACATTCTTTTTATCAAGAAATGTCTTTGTGCCAAGCTGCTGGATATACCATTGCCAATGAAAATAATCAAACTTGGAAGGAGGTACCCAGGGAGTCTGGCTAATACTTTCAACCTTTCAGGTGCTATCCATGCCTCCCTTTTTGATGACTTATGGTTACTTAGGCAAAAAGCTTTAACTGAATCTCTGGGCTGGCCCTGCCAAGTCCAGTATTATGCAAGATGAAGAAAAACCAAAGAAAGCAGTCCGTTTTGCCTTTGGGGAGCTGAGATTCTGGTTGGGAAGGCAGCACGCCTGTGAGAAAATGACCTGAGAACAAACTACAGGTAACATGGTAGCAAGTACACAGATGTATGCTTTAAACTGAAACCGGAGGTAACAGCTTGGGGTACACTAAGTGAAAAGTTTAGGGCTATTTTTCCATCAGTTTTTTTCCTAATAATTGCTCCACCGTCATCATCATCAACAAATATTGATGTGTGTCTGTCCTGCTGGATGGGGAAAAGAGGAAGCATCCACCTCAGGACAGAGATCAAGGCCACGCATCAGGCAGGGCCAAGAATGTTCAGGTACATGGGTGTGCAGAGGAGGTGGCAAAAGCAGAGATTCCCGAGGGCCTGAAGAGAAAGGGGTGGCTTTCCTGCAGAATGCTGGTCCCAGGCTGTTTCTTGCATAACTGGGAGGCTGAGAAGTAGAAGGTATGTCAGGTGGGGGAAACAAGAGAGAAAGGAGGTTTACTTTACTATGACATTGTAGGAGTTAACAATGGAAAGCCCAACTGTGAAAGACCATGGATGACACATCAAATAAGGAGTTTGTACTTTATCCTGTAGCCACTTGGGTACCACTGAGGATTTTTGTGGGGCCTTTCGTTTTGTTTTGTTTTGTTTTGTTTTATTATTATTATTATTATTATTATGTTCAGTTAGCCAACATATAGTACATCATTAGTTTTTGATGTAGAGTTCAACGATTCATTAGTTGCATATAACACCCAGTGCTCATCACCACATGTGCCCTCCTTAATACCCATCACCTGGTTACCCCATCCCCCCACCCCCCTCCCGTCTGTAACCCACAGTTTGGTTCCTGGAGTCCAGAGTCTCTCATGGTTTGTCTCCCTCTCTGATTTCTTCCCATTCAGCTTTCCCTCCCTTCCCCTATGGTCCTCTGCGCTATTCCTTATGTTCCACATTTGAGTGAAACCATACGATAATTGTCTTTCTCTGCCTGACTTATTTCACTTAGCATAATCCCCTCCAGTTTCATCCACGTCATTGTAAATGGTAGGTATTCATACCACTGAGGATTTTTGAAAGGAAGAAGAGATGGATAAACTCTGCAAAAAGTTTTTGGAAGTATTCATTTGACTTCCAGGTGTGATTTGTTAGTGGTAGGTGGTGGGGGAATGATGACATAGATATACATATGGGGCCAAAACCTGGAGATGTGGATTTCAGGGAGAAGAAATGGGTAAAATTGGAGCCCTTGTTTCGGTGTGGGTGTTTATGGAAAACAATACACTACATTTTAAACACAAAGATCAAAGAATATTGTTTACTTAAAATCAATGGGCAGGGATGCCTGGATGGCTCAAATGGTTAAGCATCTGCCTTCGGCTCAGGTCATGATCCCAGGGTCCTGGGATCGAGTCCCACGTCGGGCTCCCTGCTCAGCGGGGAGTCTGCTTCTCCCTCTGCCTCTGCCTACCGCTCTGCCTACTTGTGCTCTCTCTCTCTCTCTGACAAATGAATAAATAAAATCTTTAAAAAAATCAATAGGCAATTCTTCAGTGATTTGGGCATATTGGACCTCTTCTTCCAGTTTCATGTTTTAAAGGAAATATAAGAACAAGATGAATATTGATTTCTTCTTTTAATTATGCATGAGTAAAAGTGTCTTATATTCCTGTGACTATCTTGCCTTCTTTAAAACTAAATATAACTAAAACACTATTTCTTGCTAAATTAACAATTCTACAACATTCAAGTGAATTTTTAATTTTTATTTATTTTTTGGGGGGGTGCCTGGGTGGCGCAGTCACTTAAGCATCTGACTCTTGGTTTCAGCTCAGGTCATGATCTCAGGGTCATGGGATCGAGCCCTGTGTGGGGCTCCATGCTCAGTGGGGAGTGTGCTTGGGAGTCTCTCCCTCACCCTCTGTCCCTCCCCCCATGCTCACTCTCAAATAAATAATTAAAAAAATATAGTGAATTTTAAAAAATAAGCTCTTACCCCTGACAGTAAAACCCTTTTTATTTCCATCTTCCCTTCCAGACTTAATCCCTGTATATAATTTATTTTACATGATTGCCATTGCAATTATGTATGTAACTATCATTTAAACCTACATACTAAATAAATGCATTTTATTTTTTTTTTAAAAGATTACTTATTTATTTATTTGACAGAGAGAGAGAGATAGTGAGAGCAGGAACACAAGCAGGGGGAGTGGGAAAGGGAGAAGCAGGCTCTCCGCTGGGCAGAGAGCCCGATGTGGGGCTCGATCCCAGGACCCTGGGATCACGACCTGAGCCAAAGGCAGACGCCCAACGACTGAGCCACCCAGGCGCCCCAAATGAATGCATTTTAATTGAAAACTCACAAAAATGAACAAAAATGTTGCAAAGTAGAGTTTAAAATAAAATGCTATATTGCACAACTTTGTAATCATCCCCAAACTCTCTCTAAACTACACCTAAAGGGGCGCCTGGGTGGCTCAGTCATTAAGTATCTGCCTTCGACTCAGGTCAACATCCCAGGGTCCTGGGATCGAGCCCCGCATCGGGCTCCCTGCTCCGCGGGAAGCCTGCTTCTCCCTCTCCCCCTCCCCCTGCTTGCGTTCCTGCTCTCGCTGTCTCTCTGTCAAATAAATAAATAAATAAAATCTTTTAAAAAAAAATAAACTGCACCTAAAGTCACACAAGCTGTTAGAAGATCCACTCACACTTCAGAAGCCTAAAACTTGACCTCCAAAGAACATACAGCACTGATATTTCTTTAGGATCATTATACTCCTCATGAGATAAAATGGGCTTTAAGGGAGGTATGTGGGGGGAGGATGGGTGAAATAGGTGATGGGGACGAAGGAGTACACTTGTCGTGATGAGCACAGGCTGATGTACGGAGGTGTTGCATGACTATATTGTACACCTGAAACTAATACTACACTGTATGCTAACTCCCTGGAATTTAAATAAAAACTTGAAAAAGTGGGTTTTAAGATCTGGCCCTAACAGGAGCAATGCTTATTTAATGCTCTCAGGAATGAAAGCAGTTGCATCTATTGTATGCTTACCAAATGCCAGGCACCGTGCTAAGCAATTTGCATACATTAATGACCTCATTAATTTCTTACAACATCCTAATGGGATAGGAATTATCCTCATTTGATATAGAAGGAAACCAATGCTAGAAAGATTAGTGACTTAGCCAAGACCACAAAGTTCGTAAGTAGCAGAGGGGGATTTCCAGTTTAGGTTGGCCTCATTCCTGTGTCTGAGCTCTTAACTGACTCTCAAGATACTATTTTCAACTTAAACAGGAAAGGAGCTATTTTTGTTCCTATTTAGTGTCTCGCTCCCAGCTCCCATGTAATTTTTCCTTTCAGGAGCAGCAACCCTATAGAATCCTTGATCAGAGCCATCAGTGGGGTGACCAACCCTGCGGCTGACTTCAAATGAGTAAATCCCAGGGAAGCCGGCAGGCTGAGAACCTGCCCCAGCCAAGCCTTTGGAGGATTCTACCTAGGAGAAAATTGCTTCTTCCTCCAATGATGTTGACCCCAGGTTCTAAGCTGCCAAGATCACTTACTCGTATAATCCATGTCTCCTCGTATCTCCATATTACAGAACCTGCTGGGCTTAGGAGGTGGGGGCGGGGATGTGACAAAGCACAGCTTCTATCCTGTTAGTCCTTCGGCAAATATTCTTTGAGTACCTTGTCTGTGTCTCGCATCATATTCGATCAGCCCTTGTCAGTGTCGTTTGCCCAGATGTCTTGTTTCTTTCATTGGAGCTTCAATTATTATTATTTTTTTAATCTTGTTGCTTGCTTTCCTCTACTGTATATTTGGAAAAACAGAAACTTCCACAACAGTTTCTCTTGGGCACTCTGGGCTAGCCACATTGGGCAGTGTGGTCACTTTCCTGATGGGCCAGTGCCTGAGAAGAAGTCTTTTAAACACACGCTCAGTGCTCCGGGTGGGGACAGGGCCAGCTTCCTGGGCATGCAAGCTGTGTTGTCATATGGGGCCTGTGCTTCAAGGAGCCCCAGACTTGGTTAAATCCTCTGCTGTGGCTGTCTTGAAATTCTTAATGATTTTTGAACAAGGAGCCTTGCATTTGCATTTTACACTCGGCCTCACAAATCACACAGATGGTCCCAGATGGGGCCATGGCCCACTGCAGCCAGGGGGAGCTGTGCTCACACAAAAGATCCTTCCCAGCCTCACCTCAAATCCCTCATAGAGGATTGAAGGCCAGTGGGACGATGCATGGCCAATTCACCTCACGCAGTGGAAGTCTGCTCTCCTTCCAGTATCCAGTGGTGAACACCTTTGAGTTATCTTATATTTTGCAATTTGCTCTGCAGTCAGCCATCTTCCAGGTATAGAGCAGTCGAGTCAGAAGGTGTGGCTTACATTTTAGCTGTACCACCTGCTCACAAGATAATCTGAGTAAGTCACTTCATGTCTTGAGGCCTCAGTGTTCTATCTGGAAAATGGAACTAACAGTGTCCGCCATACATACCTGAGGGACGTGCATGAGACTCAGATGAGATTGTGTATTTGAATACCACCGAATGCCATTCAAGCTTTTGGGACCAGGATAATTGTTTATTCTTCCCAAGGTTTATGTACAATAGCTTAAAAGTCATCCTATTTAACAGAAAAAGCAGTAATGATTATTAAAGAAAACTGTAAGAGTTAGGACATGCACAAAGGAAAAGATCAAGGGAAACAGGAAACCTTGCAGAGAATGCCTGACATTTCTTGTGTTGGAAGCTGTCGAAGTGACTAGCAGTCATGATATTTTCAAGTTCGTGTTGCAGTTCTCATTATTTAAAACAACAACAACAACAACAACAATTAAGCGGGGCCCCTGGGTGGCTCAGTTGTTAAGCGTCTGCCTTCGGCTCAGGTCATGATCCCAGGGTCCTGGGATCGAGCCCCGCATTGGGCTCCCTGCTTGGCAGGAAGCCTGCTTGTCCTCCTCCACTCCCCCTGCTTGTGTTCCCCTCTCCCACTCCCCCTGCTTGTGTTCCCTCTCTCGCTGTGTCTCTCTCTGTCAAATAAATACAATCTTTAAAAAAAAATAAAAAAACAATTAAGATCTCAGGAGCATCATTTCTCAGCTACAAGTCTACTGTGTTTCTGCACATTAGCCTAACACTTCAGAAAGTAGGAATGGAAATATTTGCCTTGTACTCCTCTTTCTCCCGTCCTTCTGTTTGTTGACAGCTTATATTAAATCCTTGTTGTTGTTGTCTTTAAAAAAAGAAAGAGATATTTAAAATAGTATTTCTCCTGTGTGTCAGAAGCCACTATCAATCTCCCTCATGCCTCCCCTCCGTTTCCAGCCAGGGATGGGCAGTTACCTGGTATCACTTTTACTGAAAGTTAAAAAAAAAAAAAAAAAGCCAGTTTCCTGTCCTCTTAGCTGGTGTGAGGTGAGGGGCCTCGCCATTTTTGAAGGTTGTACTCTTAAATAAGCTTCCTTTTATCTTCCGTGGCTGTTCTGACAGTTTTCTGGAAAGTTGGCTCATCCCCTGATTTATATAGTGTGTTCATTTTGGGGCTCATTTGCCACATTTCCAGAGTAAAATGCATAATATGCATTCCCGATTTACAAGCTGGGCTTTGTATCTATTTCTTCTAGTCTAGAATTTGCTTCTTGGTTAAAAACATCGTATTTCCAAGTTAAAAGACAACTAGATAGGCCATATGTTGCTCCAAAAACTTAGGGAGGGGATATCTCACGATCGCTGCTAGGGCTACTTTATCCCCAGGCAACTCATTTTGGACATGGCAGGCTTGCCTAATCTGTGCATAAATTATTCTAGCATCCAAGCAGTCCGTGCAATTTGGCCATTAAGATGCTCAAAAACACTGATCAACCATTTGTGGTCCTGTTTTGCTTATCCTATACACATGGCTACACAGTGTAAAATTTAAAGTTAAAAAGCAATTTTACAGTTCCTTATACTTCATTTCATTTTGTCATATCACCAAGGACCATTCATAAACGAATCTTCATATTCCTATGGCTTAGCCTCCAGTCTTATCACAGATCCTGCCTTAGCACTTCGGCTATTTTTTTTTTTTTTAAAGGCAATAACCCTCCTGGATTAGTGTCCTCTGAGGTGTTTCACTAGATTTGTCAAACTCGCTTTCCCCCTAATACTCCAAGGCTGGTATATTATGGTATTTTGAAAGGTGCATATGTGTGCAGCTTTAAGCCCAAGAGACCCCCATTCACAACATCAGTGGCATAAGAGAAACAAAATGGAATGATTCCGTTTGCCTTCAAACTGGCAAAGGGATTCTGTTCCTGACCAACTGTGCTCAAGGCCCTGAAAGAAAGGCTGCTCATGGTAGCTGGACCAGAATTGTGTGTGGTACCCATGGAGTAGATGCCTCCCCCAAGGACACTGGCTGCCCAGCGTGAAGGAAGGGACGGGGTGCATGTGAACGACAGGCTCTACCAAGGACCACTGGGGCCCAAGGCCAGCTGCCTCCGCTCTCCTTCCGTTTCCTCATCTGTAATAGGAGAGGGTTGGGGTCGTCAGAATAGTGGGCTTTGATAAGGAGGTGACAGAGAAGAGACTGTACAAAAGAGTGGCAAAGAGCAGGACCTGTGTAGCCGGGTTGCCTGCCCTCAAATTCTGGCTCTGCCATCTACTAGTTGGCTGGCCTTGGTGAAGTTAGTTGAACCCTCTGTGCTTCAGTGTCCTCATCCACGGAAACCGGACAGTAATAGTGCTTATGTCCCAGCATTGTTAGACGAATAAAATCAACTCCTACCTGGAAAGAGTTTAGCACAGTACCCGGTACATGGTAAATGCTCAGCAAACTCTAGCTATTATTGTTATCGGTGGTCTGCAAGCTAAGAAAGGTCCAGAATTTCTGGTTAGGAGGATGCATGGCTGTAGAGTCCCAGAAACCCCAAATATCAGGTGCCTCAGGGCCCCTCAGCCATCCCACTGCTGGACACGAAGTCACCATCCTCTTCACCTAGCTGAACCACTGGTGAGTGGAATGTTCCCCTCCCTGCCCCCCTCACCAAACACATCGCACACACCCTCTAACTCCTACCCCTCCACGGGGCTTCACCCAAACCCCAAAGGACATGCACAGACACACAACACATGCAGGCCCACAACATCACACTTCCACACATCATTCAGAGCATGCTCTCACACATACCTCCTACACCGCTCATACGTATACTCAGTCTCTCTCTTGCCTGTTCCAGGACCATTAAATGCAATAATGACATTTACAACACGTGGGTTCAGAATAGTGCCCCAGGCCAACGTTGTGCCCCGAGAGGCCACCTCCTCCACAGCATTATGTGCCCATCATCTCTTAATGGAAGCAAGGTGCTCTGGCTGGCCTCGCACGGCCCCTGTCCATAAGCTGGCTGCTGAGCGAATGAGAATGTCTCACATTAACTGACTGACTGAGACCTTCATTACCTGAAGTTCAAAGCTCTTCTCTTTCCAACTCTGTATGGTTGCCAAATAACAGATAGAGTCCCTCCCTGCATCACGATCACAGCCATAATTGCTGCCTCAGAGGTCAATGCAAAATTACAGCAGGAAACAGGAGCGATCAGTATTCCCTTTCCTGAGCCTCTCTGTTGCTTCTGTGGCCTGTAGAAACTGAGTTGTTCTAACAAATGTACCATGTTCTTCCATAGTTCGGGGGCCAGGTACTAGTTACTGGGCCAGAAGAACATAGTGTAGTTGGGGTGCTAACGTATTTGGAGATCTTGAATTCTGCACAATACTGATTCAGGTCTCAAGCTGGTCAATGAGAACAGTGGGAAGCAGACAAAGCTGCTATTGGATGGCAATTTGGTTTAAGAAAATGAGTATCCCCTCTCCCGGTTGTCACCTTACATAATGACTATCCCTCTGGGGTTACTGAGCCTCTATGGGGCATCCTCTAGACTCAAATTTTCTTTCACTCTTTAAAAACTCTTTCTCCCCACTGCCCTGTCAGTTGATGAACAATGATATTGGTATCAACTTGCTGCAGGAAAAGCATTAGCCTCCAAAGGACCACAGTCCTGCTGTGAAACTTGGTGCCAGACACTTCTTCCCTTCTCTCTAGGTGACAGTTTCTCCATTGGCTAGGTAAAGGGTATAAGGCCATGTTCTTCAACATCCTCTTCGGCGAATTGCCTGAGATCGTCATTTGCGGTGTACCCACTTATTTCTCACCCTGGAAGAGATTATGTCCTAGATCTGAAAAGTATCCCTGACCTAGAAGCTGCCCCTGTACCTATAATCATTTCCTGAAACCAACAGGGTTCACTGACCGGGGCATGGAGTGAGGGGGTGTGGCCTAAAAGCCTTTACCACTGGCAATTGGAAGGCTACTCTGAAGGAATCAGGTCTCAGCTTCTACAAGTGAAGCTACCTGCAGAGCCCAGAGACAGCATGATGGAGTGGAAGGGGACTGGCCTTGCATTTGGAGGATCAGGCTTCTGGTCCTGCTCTGCTACCCACCTGCTGGGTGACCTGTTCACGTCTACTCTGAGGACTCTTGTTTTTCCATTTTTAGAAACAGAGAGTTGGACGAGATGTTCTCTAAGGTCTCTTCCAGTTTAGATATTTGGGTTTTCTCCCTAAAGCTTTTACATAGAATAGAACCCATTCTAGAGTCACACACTCTGTCCTCAGTCCTGGGCCAGTGTTTGGTTGCCAGGGGAAACAGGCAAGCAGAAGCATACGACAATCCTTACTGCCCTCACCAGTTGCCAAGTGTATATCTATCCTGCTGACGGTGTCAGCGGGGTCACCTTTGTGTCTGGGTAACAGCATATTCATATTATTGCTTGACTGACTACCTGACAGACAAAAAGGCAGCGGGTCCTTCATGATGGCATTGGGTGCTCCCACAGTCAAGGAAACTGACTATTTGATCATGTGAGCTGGTAGATGGGGTGGGGGGCCCTGGGCACAATATAAAGTGCGGTAGAAATGAGAGCTGTTATTAAAAGAGTAAAACATTTACCCGGATGGCAGCACTGATGAAGCACTGTGGTTAAGGTCTTGCCATTTTTGTTGAAATAGGGGATTGATCTTAGCATCCACCGAACCACAGGAAGATAGCCCAGCATGCTGTCTTCATAAGCTCCTCCTTACCCGAGTGAGAGAAAAAAATATTAGTTATCTAGCCTTTATGTTCCTGGGGCACTTTCAGGCAAGGTTTTAGACCTTCCCTAATAAGAAAATGCCAGCTTTCCTAGCCTGTAATCTGGTTATCTAATACCTTGCTAAAGTGATTAAAACTGATTAAAATGAGAAGGGAATGCTGTTTTGAAAAAAAGAGAAAAAAGAAAATGATTGGATTTCTATGCTTTAGGTTATACTTAGGCGCAGATTAAATTAACTTGATCTTGATTGAATAAAGGACACTAAACTTATTCCAAGTCTGAACAATATTTTCTGGAACGCTGCAGCACAAAATGTCACTGTCACTTTTGTTTCATAAGCACAGATATCTTTTAGTGCATAGATAATGTACTTTACATTATAGAGGCTCTGAAAGCATCCACACATGCATAGATATTTATTTACAACTATTTTTGCTAGAGCAAAAGAGAAAAGGCTTGGTCGACTTTTAAGCGCTTGCATTTTCCAATTTGAACACAGAGAATTATGACTGCGGAACACCTCATTTACATAACCAAGAGGTGGCAGTATTACATCCATGTTGTATTCACTGCACCATGTATCATTTGACAATAACAAAGTAAAATGTGTAAATAAAGATATGTAACAACTATCTGTGTCCTTCCTAAATGGCCGCATCAGTGATAGCCACTAAAAAGCAGTCATTCAAGTGTGATGTTTCCTTGTAAACAATAATCACCCCCCCACCCCAAAAATATCAACGCTAGGAACCACAATTTATTACCACCAGTGAGTTTATTGCAGCTCTGGGAATCCATACAGATCCCCTTCAGTAATCATTTGTTTTCTGGTAAAGCATTCACCTCCTTCATAAATGCAGATATCAAAAATCAATTAAAAAAGGGGCGCCTGGGTGGCTCAGTCGGTTAAGCGACTGCCTTCGGCTCAGGTCATGATCCTGGAGTCCCGGGATCGAGTCCCGCATCGGGCTCCCTGCTCGGCAGGGAGTCTGCTTCTCCCTCTGACCCTTCCCCCTCTCATGTGCTCTCTGTCTCTCTCATTCTCTCTGTCTCAAATAAATAAATAAAATCTTTAAAAAAAAATTTAAAAAATCAATTAAAAAAAAACAATCGTGAGATTCCCCAAAGTAAGCACCTCTACTTCTACATAAAAAGCAATTTAGAACAAAAAGAGACAAAGAGTTGGCTAGAGGTAAATAGAGCTCCTACAAACTGATTATTAACTACTAAAAAATAACTATTTGAAATCAAACCCTTTTGGTTACCTCCCAAGATTGTTTTGAGCACCTGCTAAGTTATGACTTGTGACTTGTGACTTGGGTTATGATCCAATTACATTTTACCTAAGCTACCTGAACCCGTTCTGTTTTATTTTTGGTTTTCTATTTCTAACCAGTTGCAAAGATCAAAAACCACTAGCAGCAGACGTAAAAACCATGTAAAAACTTGAGTCTGTTGGGTCACCAGTTTCCTATAAAACTACTCTTACTAAAAATCAATACCATAAATAACATCTGAGCACTCAGGAATAGGTATTTGGAATAGAAGCTCTTAGAAAAATATTTTAAATAGGAATTGAGTACTTTACATTTGGCTTTATAGAAAGCTAGGTAGATCAAATTTTCCATCACTCATAGGAAAATATGTTATTTTAAACCATGAACTACATACTGCAAGATTTCCAAAGGCCCGCCAGCCCTAGAACTCAGCCATTTGGGTATTTGGAAATATTTTTATGTTATTTAGGTATTTATGCTACTGATCCGAATCAGCACATAGTCTGTCTAGAATGTTTGTTGTACAGCTCCTATTTTTATTGTTGTTGTTGTACAGGTTCTAAAACTCATCTAAACACAATTAAAGGGCATTTAGAGCATTAATAAATTACGCATACAAAGATTTTTTTAAAAAATTTATTTGACAGAGAGAGACAGCGAGAGAGGGAACACAAGCAGGGGGAGAGGGAGAGGGAGAAGCAGGCTTCCTGTGGAGCAGGGAGCCCGATGCGGGGCTTGATCCCAGGACCCTGGGACCATGACCTGAGCCGAAGGCAGACGCTTAACGACTGAGCCACCCAGGCGCCCCTCAAAGATGTTATCCAGCTTTCAATTTCTAAGAGTATTCAATTGATTAGACTTGAGTATTTTAGATCTATGCTTTTTATTTCTTCTGTATTTCATTTTTAGTCAGGAATTGCAGTTGTGATCGAGGGTACTGAATATTTTTTTCATATATGGCACAAACAGCAAATGTTTTCTCAGTGTGTCTAGACTGAGTGCCTAGTTTGGGAAAAACTGATCTATGGACAGGATTCAAAGAGTACATGTGAGGATTGTGTAGTAGGATGACAGCGAATAACAGGGTTGTGCCAGTGGGCACATAAGTAGATCAAATACTCCCAGTAACTTCAAAGCAGACAAGAGTTTCAATTCCCGGGCGCCTGGGTGGCTCAGTCAGTTAAGCGGCTGCCTTCGGCTCAGGTCATGATCCCAGGGTCCTGGGATCGAGTCCCGCATCGGGCTCCCTGCTCTGCGGGGAGCCTGCTTCTCCCTCTCCATCTGCCTGCTTCTTTGCCTACTTGTGCTCTCTCTCTATCTCTCTGTCAAATAAATAAATAAAATCTTAAAAAAAAAGTTTCAATTCCTAAAAAGGGATGGGGGAGTTAATTTAATTATTGTAACAAGTCTTCCAGTTTTATCACTTTGTGGAATAATTTCTAGTCTTGATTTCATTCTTAATCAAATTTGATGCATTATGTTGTCATTTCCTACAAAGTGAAAATAAAAATGTACTTTAGTGTTTTAATTGAATTTCTACCCTCTTTCTATGTATGAATTATGTGGTTGTGTCATGATATTTGATGCTTCATCAATCCCTCACCTTTGTCTGTATACAGACAACATGCACTCAGATTCTCTCCCCTTGTATCCCTCTATTTTCCCTAATAAGAGATTTCTTATTTCAGAGAAAAGATGCGGGTTGGTCAAGAAGAGCAACAAGGGGGTGCCCGGGTGGCTCAGTCGGTTAGGCGTCTGCTTGGGCTCGGGTCATGATCCCAGGGTCCCGGGATCAAGTCCCACATAGGGCTCCTTGCTCGGCGGGGAGTCTGCTTCTCCCTCTCCTTCTGCCACTCCCCCTGCTTGTGCTCTCTCTCTCTCCCTCTCTTTCTCTCTCTCTGACAAATAAATACAATAAAATCTTTTTTAAAAAAAGAAGAGCAACAAGAATAATATCAACATATATCTGTCTATTTACAAAATGCCAGATACTTTGCTAAGAGCTTTCCGTGGATTATTCTATGTAATCCTCACAACAACCATTTCAGGTAGGTGCTGTTATTATCCCTATTTGAATGGTGAGGAAATGGAGACCCAGAGATGTGGACTGACCTGCCTGATGTTCCATAACTGGTAAATGCCAAAGATACAGCACAACACCACTTAAGGGAAGCACCACCACCACCACCAATAGCTCCCATTTACTGAGGTGCATTACATGTCAGGTACTACCCTAAGCATTTTACAAACATCAGTTCATTTAATCCTCAAAAGCCCTATGAGGCAGGAGCTAATATTATCTCCATCTTACAGGTAAGCAAATGGAGACACAAAGATTACATAATCTGGCTATGGGCAAATAGCCAGTAACCTGGGATTTAAACTCAGGGCTCTCTTGACTCCAAAACTCTTAACAGTCCTGTTCTAAAATAGAAGGCAAAACTCAAGGTGGGCTCCAAGGATGAGTCAGTTTGAAAGCCTGTTCAAATAATCTTAATTGCTGACCCAAGATCTTAAAATTTGACTTTATGCTTCTGATTGGTAGCCTCCCTTCCAAAGTCGAGCCCAAGACTCTCTCCACACCCAAACTTACATGTTTCCCCTTCACCCAATATAGTGTTTGGCTCTGTCCTATAAATAGAGGTCAATCCAGGAGGAAATATGCTAACGTCAACCTTCCAACTCCAAGAAATTCTTAACTGACTAATTTCATCAAAAGAGTTGAAGATCTTGCCCATATAGATACCACTTATAGATACAAATGATTCCTTGCCAACACTCATACCATCAAAGCACCATGGATAAGATAGATCCCTTTGGATTTCACAGACCCTTTAAAGCATGGTGCTGGTTGAGAAAGGAGTGGACTCTGGCCCTGGATATTTGCATTCAAAGGGACAAATAATTAAAGACTGATACCTAAGAGATCCAAAAATGAATGAGATATAAGAGAATTTTATACACATTGAAAGACATTTCATGGACAACGGTGCAGACCTAGGACTGCAGAGCATTCTTTTTCTCAGGGGAAAAAAAAAAAAGTTTTTTGGCACTAATGCACCATGAGGCAGAGTTATCTACAAAAAAACTGCAATTAGAGAAAACTTTCTTTTACTTTGTACTAAAGAAATGATTTCTATCCTAGTCTCCAAAGATTAAAAAAGCTCATGTGTAAAGATAGAGACATCTATGCCTTGAATTATTAAAGTTGTCAGTCCCTATTTTTAAAAAGTCAAATTAATGTGCCGTTCTGGAGGTCTGAGCTTCACTTCCATTTATTGCAGACAGCAGCAAGGATGCTGGCTTTGTCTCTCAGTTTCTTTAAGCAATGAACAATCTGAAAAGATGAGTTATTTGTAATTAACCCATCTGTTAAAAACAGGACATGTCTAAGGAGAAATCCAATCATCATCAGTTGAAGTTTGGGTTCAGTGACAAGGCTTGTCTTTGGAAGGCTGACTTAAATCTCATCTATTGGTGTTTGCACTAGAAATTTATTGCTAGCTCTTTTGCTTTGTGCTATGCAGTACATTGCTGGTATTTATAATGAAAGATCTTGGTGTATGGGTAAATTCAAACAGGGTAAATACCAGCAGGTAATTTCAAACAGGGTAAATACCATGGAGATATGACTTCAAGATTAAACTCTGTCTCCGTGACCTTGGACAAGATTACTCAACCTCTCATGCCTTAGTTTTCTCTTGTGTAAAATAGGATGTCTGATTTATTCATCCCACAGGTGTTTCTGAGTACCTATTACATGCTCGGCACTAAGGTTGTCATGGTGAACAAGACAAAGCCCTTGCCTTATGTTGCTTACAGTCTAAGTAGAGACACAGCCAATAAATATATAAACAAATAATATAATGTAGTATTTCAGAGGATAGTATGTTCTATGAAAAAAATAAAGCAGAATAAGGGAATAGACAGGGATGGATAGAACAGATGGACTGTCTTTTTGATAGAATGTTCTGTGAAGCCTTCTTTGAGGCAGGGACTTCTGAGCAGAGACCTGAATAAAATAAGGAATCCAGCCATGGAAAGATTTGGGGGAAGAGCTTTCCATATAGAAGGAGACAGCACAAAGACTCTAAGATGAGTATGCTTAATATGTTGGAGGTATAGGCTGGAAGAGAGTAAGGAAAATTGAAAGCAGTGGGAGATACGGCAAGGTCATAGATGGCTTTCTAGGCCATGATTTTGGGTTTTATTCTAAATATGATGGGAAGCTATTGGGAGTTTAAGCAAGGAAGTGATTTGATCTGACTTACAGTTTTAAAAAGATAACTCTGCTATGCAAAGAATGGGTTGTAAGTGGGACAAGAATGGAAACAGAGAGCAGTTAGGAAGCTATTACAATAATCCAGACAAGAAATTATGTTGGCTTAGATCCTGATTGTTTTCAGCAGAGAGAGTGAGAATCATTCAGATTTGGGGTATGTTTTGGAGGCAGAGCCAACAAAGTCTCTTGATAGATTAGATATGGTGTGTGAGGGAAAGAGAGGTGCCAAGGAAGATTCTGAGGTTTTAGGCCTGATCAAGTGAAAGGTTCAAATTGACATCAACTGACATGGGGAAGACTGAGAGGACACAGTTTCGGGGGGGGGGGGAAGAATCGTAAGTTCCTGTGGACCTGTGAAGTTTGACATTCTTATTGGATATTTAAATGAAAATGTCAAGTCAGCAGTTAAATATATGTGTCTGGAACTTAGAGCTTAGATATGGAGCGACAGACATTTGCAAATTTTCGTGTAGTGATGGTTTGGGAAGTCACAGAAATGGAAAATCACCTCCTAAAGGAGAAAGTGTATATTAAGAAGGAAAGAGGTTCCAGGTTTGAACCTGGGCTACTGCTACATTAAGAGATTAAGCAGATTAGGTGGAACCAACAAAGGAACTGAGAAGGAACAGCTAGTAAGGTAGGAGAAGTAAGAGACAGTGGTGCTTCAGAAGGAAGCATTTCAAGGCAGGAGGGAAGTGGAAAACCATGTCAAATTTTGCTGAAAGATTAAGCAAAATGAGACCTGAGATTTGGCCAACAAACCGAGCCATATGGCGGTTACTAAGAAATATAGTAAGGGTGGTTGCTGAAGAATGCTTGAGGAAAGCCTGTTGAAGTCAGTTGAGGAGACAATGGAAGGCGAAGAAGTGACAATGAGTGCAGACAACTATTTTTAGGAATTTTGTTATGAATAGGAGGAGAGAAATGATGTGATAAAAATGCTGATCTTACTCAATTATAATGAAGATGCTTCCCAAATTGTCAAGTTTATACACAAATAATTAGGCTATGATAAAATGCAATCACTTTCTAATATCCATAACTAGCAAATTCACTTTACACATTTCTATGCTTTCACACTTTATGAAGGTTTATTAATATTTTTTGTTGACCATCTTCATCTGTATTTTAAGCACATGACAGTCTTGACTGAATCAGAGTCCCCCTGATGTGAAATGCAAACCTTTGCCTCATGCTTATTGGCATCGTAGATGCCTTTGTTCACTAATAGCCAGAATCTAAGAGGATGTCTATAAATTTTCCTGTCAGCCTGTATATATCCCTTGATACATATACTACCCAGAGAGATTACATTTTCTCTTCAGTCTTCAAGAGATGCATAATATCTGGGAGGAAAATAAAACAGAATGAGTCAAAGTTCTGGAGAGTGGCTTGAGGTCAGTGTCATAGTTATGGAAAGAGGAGCAATGGATTAGAGAGCAAATCACATACTAATGTTTTTTTTTTTTTAATGAGACAGTCATGGAAAGGAAGGGAAATAAAACTTGTATTGAAACGAAACTTTCAAAAAGATCTTGAGGGATAGACACGTGATTGTCTTTTTTTTTTTTTTTCATTCCATGGTACCTAAGGAGTTATTTAGAACCTGATCCCATTCATTTACAAAACGGAGACAGAGGAGGAGTTTACATCAATATGTGGTTGACGGTATTAATTAGTTCTGGAGGAACTGGCTGTTGCCAATATTCTCTGTATTCTAAAATGTTACTTAGAGTAAAAGGGAAACAGAATTTGACCCCAGGCAAAGTAAATATTGACTGCCATCTCAAGGATTTATCTGGCAGGCTTGGTACAAGCTAAGCATCCCCAGTGTGCCAAGGAGAGAAAAGGATCCTGTCTCCAGGTGCAGAGTCCATAATCATCACGCACAGCCATTTAGGTTAGAAAAGGGAGCTCTCAGCCTGGAAAACAGCCTACACCCACATCCACACCCACCCCCTCTCCCCCCCACACACAACACAACCTTTGTGCCACCCAATAGTTAAAGACCAACTCTGGATAATGTTCTTCATGAGGAGAGCAGTCAGCAGACACATAAACTCTGTTTGTTGACATATTTATTCCCAAAGCTGATTGTGTTAATTTCCCAAAACTCTTGCCTTGATGAGAGCTAGTGGGGAGGAAAAAGAAACAAACTCTGTGGCATTGTATAATTATACCCACATTAAAAATTTTCTTTTTGTTTCTCATCAAGATGCAAGGCTTACCATATATCACTGTGCACTGACAGCTCTAATAGAAGAAAAAATAAAGCAAACAATTAGCCTTGGGGAAAAGATATAAACTAATGCACAATTCATGAATTTGCTACTCATTCGTACCTGCTGTGATTCTAACAGAGTTGATGAAATACAACAGTAAGTGATTTTGAACAATTTTGATTTAATCTTCTAAAACAATACTTGGTGTTGGGATTATTTAAAATATGACTTTTTCTTATGGATTATATGCAGAATAGTCTCTCTCTCACAGAAATTAAGTTTAATGATGTAATTTGGTTCCACCTTCCGAAACACCCCTGGGATGATGATCAAGGCAGCTTCATTACTACCACAAAAGCACCCCTTGATGGGACACAGTTTCACAGATGCAGGTTCCATCTGCAGTAGTCAGAACTCTGAGTAGATTCCAACTCAAGCCAGTTTATGCAAAAATGAGAATTTATCGGTTAAGGTTACCAAGTATAAAAGAAGAAAGAGTACAGCTGGTTGTCAGCAATGACTGGAACCAGGACTTCATCACCCCCCAAATATGCTCTTTTTCTCCATTGCCAGTCAGTTTCTACATCAGTTTTATTCTCTCAGATTAGCTTTTAAAATATTCGGGAAGAGCAATAGTCTCATTGCTCCAGCTTGTGTGTGGTTCCCCCTCTTATACCAGTGAATGATCTTTTGACTGCTACGTCTGGGAAATATAAGATCATCCATGCCCCCATGAAGCTTACAGAAACCTTAGAAAAGTGGTTTCTGGGGGTATGCCGGTCACAAAGCATTACCTGGACTAAGTCCAGGAGAAGTCGTTACTACCTGCCTGGAGTTTGGAGCTATTCATATCTCAAACAAGATAAATGGAAAACCAAATGAAAGAAAGGGAAAGAATTTACAACCACACTTATCTCCCCAATAAATCAAATGGGTTTCATTTTGCTAGATTCCCTTCTAGGCCCACAGGCACCTGTGTTGGGGTTGGGGGAGCTCATTACTCAGGCTTTTTTTTTTCTTCTTCTTTCTAAAAGCAGTTGAGAAATAGACATAGGAACCAGGTGAAAATTATATATTTGTCTATAGTTGGTAAAGGTAGATTGCAAGAAGTGGTTTGGACTGGTTGCCAAAATGGAGGTTCCATATCACTTTCTCTCGAGTCTATATCATGGGACTTACATGAGAGTTGGGTCTGTAGACCAAGCATTACCTAGTTAGCCACACGGAAGGTCATGCCCTGACATATACCCTGGATGAGCAGGAGTCAAAGGACAAAAAGAAGGTAGACTTCCAGTCTTACCTGTAGAAGCTAGGTTCTGAGCCCTGAGCCAGCTGCCCTTACCACATACAGAAGCAGTGTCAGAGGGAAGAACAAATGCCCCCAAAGAGAGCAAGCAAGAAACATATGTATGCATGTATCCAGTGATCCTCCCCCTATCTTGTTAATCATATACATCGTTTTTCCTCCCTAGAAGAGGAAAAAAGAAATGAAGAGAATGCCTTAAAATGCCTCTCTGATGCTACTTCTTCCTGGGGAGTAGAGCAAAAGCTTTCTCATGGGAACATGAAGACAGGGAAATAGGGTCCACACCAACAAAATATTTTTCATAACCATGATTGTACTATAGTTATACTCTTACTTTATACTTTTTTCATTTCTTATGTCATGAACATTTTCTGTGTCATCTACATTATCTTCCAAATCATAATTATAACTGCATAAATGTCTCATCATTTGGATAATTACTGCTTTACCAGATAATTTACCTTTATTAAATATTCAGGCGGTTTCTTATTTTTCTACCTCAGATAATACTTAAGGGGACATTTTTATGACTATAGTCTCTTTTCTCCTTTTGGATTATTTCATGAAGTTGAATTCTCAGAAGTAGGATCCAAACCCAAAATGTTTATTCCAGCAGTGATACAAGCGTATGCCAATTTTATCACAAACATCATGGGTGGTCAATAACATTTTGGTTTTGAATAGTTTGATGGCTATAAAAATGACCTCATTAATGTTTTCTTTTTTATTTCTTTGATTGCTAGAGGGTTTCAATATTTTCCTGTATGCTTGCTTACTAATAGCACTTCCTTTTATAAATTGTTCACCTCCATTGTCCACTTACCTACTGAGTATTTATGTTTTTCTTGTATGAACTTCTTAGATTATATAGATATTAACCCTTTGTCATATTTACTGATAACTTTTTCTCATCTGTTGTTTGCCTTATTATTTTAACCATTGTTAAGTGTATGTAGAGGTTTAGTTTTTATGGTGTGTACACCATCCATTTCTCCCTTGGAACTTCTTCAGTAGACTCCAAAGCTAATAATGTTATTAATCTCTTGTCCTGATATCTTTGGGGGGATAGACTTAGATTTATATATATAAAAAAAGAACAGACATGTCACACTTCCAAAAAGGTTTCATGAGGATCAAAGCAACCTCGAACTCAATCACAGTTTGTAAAAGAATTAGTTAAGCCTCAAGTCGATTTTTCCTTATTCATGCTGAAAAAGACTTTTTCTCTTTAAGCAACCAAATATGGATCACAGCGGCAAGTATTACCTTCTAACACTTTCCGAAGAGCACAAACCTTCTGTTATTCCATTCACATAAAATACCAGTTGACAGATGGTATTTGCCAGAAAATAGGGAAGAAAAGCATTTGAACAGAGATTTAGAAATTGAAAATTCTTTCAAGAAAAGTACCTGTCTGTTTGGTTGGATATTTAAGAGATAATCAGTCTAGGGCCAGTGTAGGAAAATGGAAAGATCGGGAGGAAAGGAATTTTGATCCTGAGCCTGGTTCAATTTTTAACTAGCTCTGTGACTTTCATCAGCTATCTGCCCTCTCTGGGCCTGAGTTTTCTTGCAGATTTAATAAGGAAATTGGACCGGATAATTTATTAAATCCCATTCTGTGCTAGCATTCTATGTTTCTTCATTCACTCATGCATTCAATACACATTTCTTGAGCTCAAAATATGTGCCAAGCACTCTGCTAGTTGCTGGGATTAAATATTAAATAAGAAACAGCTCTTACCTTCATTAATCTTTAGTGGGGAAGAGAGACATAAGTAGACATTGACATTCCATGTGGTCCGTTCTATCATGGTGGTAGAGAGGTAAAGTTATGCACTGGAGGCTAAGGGAACACAGTGGAGGAACACCCCATCCTCATGCCTTCCTTAGCACAAGCTGAATTGTCAAGGAGAAGGTTTCTGGGGGAGGTGACACCAAACTGAACCTTAAAAATGAATAGGATTTAGTAAAAGGAGAGAAGAGGTGTGAGCCTATGAGGCAGTCTATGCAGAGGAATCAGTAGGAGCAAAGGCTGAGAAACATAAAACAGCAGGAAGCATGTGGAGAACTACAAATTTTGATGGGGAACTTGGAGTGTGAGGCACAGAGACAAGTCTGGAGGATAGGGCTCAGCTCCTGGAGGACCCTTTGTGTTCAGCCAAGGAATCAGGAATTTATTCTCTAAGAAATAGTGAGCCATCATAAGATTCAGGCATGAGAATGCCATAGTCAGATTTATATTCTGGCAGAAGCGTGTTTGGTGAGTTGAGGGGGAGCACAAGCAGAGGCAGGATCAGGGAGTATACTGAAAATCTATTGTCATAATCTAGGTGTGATCCCATAGGTTTAAATGAGGACAGTAAGCGTGGCTGAATATGGTTGTTCAGGTTGTTTACTGCACAACGGTGCCTGGCTAAGGGGGCAAATGGGAGCTGAAATCTAGTCCGTACTCTAGTCACCAAGTCTGTGCCTTGCTAAGAGGCTTTGCCCTTCTGGAGAAAGAGGTACTGTGTTCTAATTCACACAAAGAAATCATAAGGGCTAGCACTGACCCTAAGGGTAGAGCAAATGGCCTTATTCCCTTTTTGTAACTGAATAAACCTAGGATCAAAAAAGCTAGGAAACTTGCCTGTGGTCATGCACATAGGCTCAAATACAACATGAGAACCCAGGTGCTCAGGGTCCAAGGCCAACGCTAATCATTCATACCAACTGGCCTCCATGACGACCCTGCCTATTGTAATCTCACTGCTAAACTAGTCTGAGAGATACCACAGCTGAAAATTCCTATATTAACTTTCAGTACTCATCAGGCAGAAATCATATTGTTATGTAGAGTTCATTAATTAAGACAGTTTCTTCAACCAGAAAAAAAAAAATACTAAGTGTCAGTTCCATTAGACTAATGAAGCTGCTGAATTAGAGGAGGCACCATTTCTCTGGCATTCGTTCCAGCATCTGGGCCTTTGGCTCCTGTATTAATTGTTTAGTGTTGCATAAACAAATTACTCCAAACCTTAGTGACTTAAAACAACAAATAATCATTTATTATCTCTCACGGTTTCTGTGGGTCAAAAATTTAGACAAGGTACAATGCACCACAATGCCTGGGGCCTCAGCTGGAAGACTGGTGACTAGAATTATCTGAGGCCTTGCTTGCTCACCCACATGGCTGGTGGTTGATGCTGACTATGAGTTGATGGCCAAGCTGGTATGCTCAACCAGAACACAACCAGGTAGCCTGGGTTTCTTTACAACATGGTGGCTGAACTCCAGAGGGACAGAGAGACAGACAGACAGGCAGGCAGACAGGCAGAGGCAAAAAGAGACATATAGGCAGAGAGGGGGATAGCAGAGAGAGAAAGAGTAAAAAATTATATTGTTTTTATAATCTCGCCAAGGAAGTCACATATCATTACTTAACGCCATAGTCTGTTGGTCGCGGCAGTGACAAACCCCTACCCATATTCAGGAGAAGGAAACCCTCTTAGTGGGAAGAGTGTCAGTCACATCATAAGAAGATCATGTGGAATGGGGTAAATATACTGATGCTGGAATAGCTTGGGAAATACAATCTGTTACCACCCTTTATGCCATTTCTCCTCCCATCTTTCTTCTCTGTGTTCCAAGGACCAAGTAGTTAACATAACAGAATCAAAGTCTTTAGTGGTCTATCAGTTGGCATCATGGGACGATATCAAGAGATGATTTGGGTCACTGATGTTCAAAAGCTCAGCCTTGATTTCCAGAATTTACTGCAACAATGTCAGTTCTACTAGTAAAGCAGGCTGTGCAAATCCGTATGCCTCCTTCAATTTTCCAAAAATCCCAAAGACCATTTCAAAGCCTATGCCAAACCAAAGCATTATATGCAAGTTTCATTTTGCTCTGTCCTGAAACAATATGTGAGAATGGCCTTGAGGCCTAAGCAGACTGTATTTATGACTGAATCAGTTGACTTTTACCTGCTTCGTGACCCAGACTGCTTAGCCTTGCCTGGATACCTTAAGCATGATGAATGACAAGAGGGTCTGAGAAGAGTGGATGGTTAACTAGCATGGTACAACCCTTCCATACCACTCAAAACACAGCTCTTGGCTTGTTGTCTTAATGTAAGTATCTTCCTCCTTGTAAAAGCAAGACAAAATTTAACAAGTGCACACAGCTGGATGGCCAATAAGTTCTAACAGTCTGTATCACCTTCTAAGTTGAGAGCTCTTTGATACAAGGGTTATAACTCATCTAGATGATGATGATATTACTAACAGTAAAAATACCTTATATTTACACACATGGTCTAATTCATCTTAATCTCCACAGGATCTGGCACAAGCCATGGCATTTAGTAGGTGTATTAGCTAGAGTTCTCTAGATAAACAGAACCAACAGGAAATTTTATGTATGTATGTATTTATGTGTATACATATATACATATGAAATTTATTGTAAATATATATTTATGTGAGTAAATATATATTTAAAGAGATTTAATGTAAGAAATTGGCTTACACAATTATGGAGGCTGACAAGTCCTAAGATGTGCATACAGCAAGCTGGAGACCCAGGAGGGCTGATGATACAGTTCCCATCCAAGTCTGAAAGCCCAAGAACTAGGAGAGCTGATGGTGTAAGTTCCAGTCCAAAAACCCATGGCTCAATACCCAAGAAGAATTAATGTTTCAGTTCAAGTCCAAAGGCAGAAAAAGACTGATGTCCCAGCTATGCAGTCAGGCAGGAGGAATTCCCTTTTACTCATGAGTGGGTCAGGTTTTTTTGTTCTACTTAGGCTTTCAACTAATTAAATAAGGCCCACCCACATTATGGAGGGCAATTTGCCTTACTCAGTTTACTCATTCAAATGTTAATCTCATCCATAAATACCCTTGCAGACACACCCAGAATAATGTTTGACCAAATATCTGGGCATCCCATGCCCCACTCAAGTAAGAGTACATAAAATTTACTATCACAATAGGTATACCACAAATAATTATGAAATAGATGAATGGATTCAACAAATAGTCCTCAGTATCTACTGTGTGCCAAGGTCTACACTAGCTGCTGGGGTATTGTAAGACACAGTTCCTGCCCTTATGGGTCTCACAATTTAGTGGAAAGGGCAAACAAGCCTATTAGAATAATGGACCATGATGAGGGTTTTGGTAAGGGTAAGCCCAGAGTGCTCTGGAAGTGTGAGCTCCTATCTCAAAGTCTGTGGTGAGGGGAGAAGGAAGAAAGTTGTCACAGAGGAGGTAACTTATCATAAGCCTGTAGTAGAAATTAGTAAGCCAATGGGAACAAGGGCAAGGGGGAGGAAACAGCATTCCTGGTAGCCAGAAAAGGAAGTGCATTTGGATTGCTGTATTAGTGAGGATTGTGAGGATTCTCCTGGAAAACAGAATAGATAGGGTGTGGGGGGCGGGGAGAGGGAGAGAGAGAAAGAGAGAGATTTTAAGGAACTGGCTCATGCAGTTGTAGAGGCTGGTAAGTTCAAATCTTCAGGGTACACCAGCAGGCTGGAGACCCAGGGAAGAGTTGGTGTCGCAGTTCAAGTCTGAGGGCAGTCTGCTAGCACAATTTCTTCTTGATCAGGGAATGTCAGTCTTTTCTATTAAGGCCCACTCATGCCTATGGAGGGTAATCTGCTTTACTCAAAGTCTACTGATAGAAATGTTAATCTCATCTAAAAAAATACCTTCACAGAAAAATATAGAATAATGTTTGCCCAAATATCTGCATTCCATAGCTTAGCCAAGTTGACACATAAAATTAACCATCACAGTTGCTAAAACATGGTTGAGCATTCCTAGAGAGCAGAACTCATGTGGAGGGGGAGGTTTTGCAGGAGTTGAGACAACAAAAGCAAATAGGGTCCAAATCCCTAAGGATCTTATAAGTCAAGCAAAAAACTGAAGACTTTAATCTGAGGGCAATAAAGAGCTATGGAAGGACCAGATTTTCATTTTAGAATAATTCTTCTGACTGCTCAATTGGGGAGGGTAGAGCATGAAGAATTAGCAACAGAAAGACCAGAGAGGAGAAAATTATTGTGGTTCAAGCAGCCTGAACTAGGAAGTTGATATTGAAGATGGAAATAAGTAATTGTAATCCAGAGACACTTTGGAGGTAGAAATCCCAAGAATTAGTCATGGATTTGGTGTAAGGAGGGAGAAAGAGCCTAGAATGACACCCAGTTTGCTGGCTGGGGCCCTGGGTAGATAGAAATTTAATTCACCGAGGTGAAAAAAAAAGAGGAGAAAGTTTGAGGGAATGATTATGGTTCATTTTGTACATGTTGACTTCGAGATCCTATGAGATTCTAGCTCCTCATCAGGAAAGTACACTGGGGCACCTGGGTGGCTCAGTCAGTTAAGCGTCTGACTCTTGATTTCGGCTCAAGTCATGATCTCAACTGAGATCATGATCTCAGGGCTGTGGGATTGAGCCCAGCTCTCTCTCTCACCCTCTCTCTCTCTCTCAAATAAATAAAACCTTTTTTTAAAGGAAAGTACACTTGTTAATTCTTCCTAATGTTCCTATCATCTAATGCTTGTCTGCCCTCCTCCCTGGATTCACTCTGAATACAATCTAGAATGACACAACAGAGCTGCACACACTAGTAACAGCAACAATTTCCTGAATCTCTTTGAGGTTTTTAGATTAAAATAATAGAATATGGATTTTTTGCACTAGATTCCAAACCATTCCCATTGTCTCCAGAGTCCTGGCAAATTATTTGACTTAGGTGATGTCAAGTGGGCTCCCATAGTACCCTCCTAAGCTGTTCTCCTACATTTTATCCATACAGAAGCCAGTGGATCCTTTTTAGATGTAAATAAGGCTGGTACTCCTCTACTCAAAACCCTCTCATGGCTCCCCATTTCATTCTGAGTAAAAGCCAAAGCCCTAATAATGACCCCCCAAAATGGGCCCAGAAGTGACAGAGGCTCTAGTCCATGGCTAGTTCTCGGTGATCTTATTCCATTCTACCCTCACTACTTCTGCTTCTAGCCTCATGGCCTCCTTGCTGCTTCACAAATGTGCCAGGTGCACTTCTATCTTTAGGATTTGTATTTGCTCTCCTTCAGCCTGGAATGCTCTTCTGCCAAATAGTATCCTAAATGCTTTCAGTCCGTACACCAATGTCACCTCTTCTAAGAGACCCTCCCTGATCACCCTAAATAAGTCTTGCCTAAGCGTGTCAAATTGAACACCTGTCCCTCTCCACCATCCCACAAGCATGCAGATTCAGTCACTTCTCTCTGAAAGGAGAGTTACTTGGCAGAAACAAATGTTATTTAACAAAAGGTCTCCTGGGATACGGCAGTCTGGTGGGATGGGAATAGGGGTAACCAGTAGAAGAAGGATGAAGTCAGCCTTCTTTGGGGCAGAGGTGGCCTGGTCCTGCCTAGACCTCATACCCACTTCTAATAGCTTTGTCTTCTTTTTCTAGCACTTCACTGTGCTTCCCTAACATTGGCTGCTCTAGTTGGAATGGCATGTCTCCAGTTCTGCCTCCAGCTCTGGGTTCTCTGTGCTGATTATGTACCTTCAGAAGAAAGGAGACCTGACCTAGTTAGATGAGTAGAAGATGGTGGTGTAGAGGTAGTCAGGACCATGGGACCTCCAGTTCCTCTTTTTTTCTCCCTGAGGCCTAGAGCCTTATCATCTCTGTCCTCTGCACCACTACAGTCATGTTTTTGTCCATTTGTACTTCTTCAAACAGAGTAGGGCATAAGCTATCCTTCGAGAGAGGTGCCTAAAATCTCCCTGGAATGATGAATGGTTGTCCTGCCTCAGAAGCCACTTGGGGGTTGTAACAGGAGAGGGTACCATCTCTGATCTAGCTCTGTCGCTCAGCATCTCAGGAGGCTATGTCTTATTTCCCATTTGAGCCTCTGGAAATAAATGTTCTACTCCCTCAACTCCTAAAGAATATAGTTCTGTTCTTTAGCTGACATTTATGTTCCCTGCCAACAACTCGTTAGATATGCTAGGGAAAGAAAAACAGGGGGTGGGGTAGGAGGTGGAGGGCTGAGGGGAGTAGGCCAAAAGGATGGGATATCCTGGAACATTTCATTTGCTTTAGGCTCTATTCTCTTCCGCCATTGTATCTTCCCCCATTGTATCCCCAACCCCATTATGGTCCTTGCAACATTGGTCTAACAAACATACCATTCTAATTGAGGAGCTTTTTACAATTGTTTGAAGGCATTAGGAGCTGGCTTACCAACTTGGCTGTTAGATTCAACAGACCCTATTCAAATTATAAATAATGCTTCATTGCTAGCTCTTTCCATTTTAATTTCTCGCACGTGTACAGTATCTCTGCTTGCCAGAAGGACAGCTCGCTATCAGTGAGCAAACACAGGTAGAGGAAGAAAATACCCAGAAGAGAAAATGAAAGTAGCCAAGAAGTTCAACATACATGCCTCCATGCAGTCTGATCTTGGAAGGGAGAGCACTTTTAGTTAGAGTTGGAAATCTAGGACAATGTGTCTCTAAGAAATGCAAATTCCAAATCCTGCAGCTAGTTTGTTTCTCCAAACTAGTTAGCTAATTTATACCTCTACAGCTTTCCCAAAGGACTCACTGTACCTAAAGTGTCCTCTCTGGAGTGGCCTCCCTTTTCTTGTCTACCTAGCAAACATCTACTATTCTTTCAAGACTCAAGTCCTACCTCCTCTGGAAAACCCTCCAGTGATACTCAAAGACTGGTTTTATTTTCATGCACCTGTGACATTTTAAAACTTTTTATTTTGAAATGCTTTTATATTTACAAAAGAGTTGCAAAGATAGTAGTTCCCATAAACCCTTCACTCAGCTTCCTCTAATGTTAACATCTTACAAAGTCACTGTACGTTCATCAAAACTAAGAAATTTACATTGTTACAATACTGCTAACTCAACTACAGAGCTTATTCAGATTTCACCAGTTTTTCCACCCATATTCTTTTTCTGTTACAAATTCCAATCCGAGATCCCACATTACATTTAGCTGTCATGTTTGCTTAGCTTCCTCCAATCTATGACAGTTCCTTGTTTTTTATAACCTTGACACTTCTGAAGGGTACTGGTCAGATATTTTTCAAAATGTCATGCTTCTCCATGTAAAGTTATTATCTTTCCCTTTCCATATTCTGTTCATAAGAAGTGAGTCACTAAGCCCAGCCCACACTCAAGAAGGGAGAAATGAAGTTACTCTTCCTGGAGGTAGGACCATCAAATAATTTGTGGACATTTGTTAAAACCACCACAGTAACGACTAAATATCTGGGGGGATACTTTGAGGCTACGCAAATAACCCATTTTACCTATTAACTTTAGCATCCATCATATCTTGCCTACAGCCCGGATCGCTAGAGTGTTCTAATAGCAATCATATCTCTCCCATTCCTTTCACATTTTTAATTGGAATTCTTCTGTAAGGAAGATTTGTGCCTTCTCCCCATTTATTTATTCAAACATTTATTTATATCCATGTGGTCTTATGGGCATTTGTTTTATATTTTGGGTTATAATCCAATACTATGGCAATTTATTTTGTTGCTCAAATTTTCATGTGTTAGACATAGGGGCTATTTTAGTTTGGTTGTTGCATTATTTTAACATCATCTGTAACATCTTTATTACATTTGCCTGGGTATATGTTCATCGCATCCAATTACATTGTAAGTCCTTGAAGACAGAAATATTGTCTTATTTATCTTTGTGTCCCTAGTGCTGGATACAGTGCCAGATACATGGTAGGTCCTTGATAAAAGCCTGCTGAGTGCATTAGAAGAGCAGTGAAATGGGAATGGAAGATTTTCTAACTAATGAAAGAACCTATCATTTCAGTTCCACACAAGCCCATATGAAGCCACGGGAAACTTGGGTTTGTAGAGTTCCTCATTTTTAATTGGCTATCATCTAACACAATCGCTGACCAATTTGTGAACAGAATTGCTGCAAACAACAGAAGTGGTTTTGTTAAATGGGTGAGCAGAGATAGAATGTCTGAAATAGTAAAAGTGCTCTCACAATCATGGCCTTCCAGGTTGGATACGTGCTTCGTGAATAGCACTTGGAAGCAGTCTGTATAGCTTCCATGAACACGGGGCTCTCACAAGCTCCTTCTGACTGGGCAGTTGTCACTGGCACCCCAGAAAGGATCAGGAAAGTGGTATAGATTTTAAAGTAAGGCTATTCAGCCAGTCAGAATGTTTGGCCAAGCAACTTAACACTTTGAGGTAATATCCCCTATATCTCAGCAATTCTGACATTTTTCATTTTCAGTTTACATTATTCTGGGAGGAAAAGCCAGCAAGTGGTAGAATTTTAGAAAATCTCTGATTCTCATCCGTTTTTGTCTCTGGTGAGGACCACTGATCCAGGATTTCTGACAGAAAGTTTAAGCTCCTGAAGGCAAAGCTGTGTGAAACCGGGCCATGGTGTTCTTGTTCTCTGCGCAGGTATTAAAGAGCTAGAAAAAGCTGTACTTGGGCCAACCCACAGCTACTCTAGTCTTTCAGTGTCCAGAAGAGGAAGATAACAAATGATCTTTGGTGCGGTGTGAAAACCTTTCCAGAACAGTAGCAGAGTAGACTATGGAGTCCGTCAGAATTGTGTTGGAATCTCTTGCTTGCTGGATATAATCTTGAACAAATCACCTACCTCTCCAAGCCATAGTTCCTTCATTTGTAAAATGGTGATGACAATAGTGCCATCCTGATCAGTGGTTATAACGAGATCAGGGATGTAAAGCTCCTAATGGAGTGTTGGACTCATAGTAGGTGCTCAAGGATGACAACTGTCATGAATGTGTCCCAGAGGCTCCGCACACATTCCCCAAGTGCTTCCTATTATGATTTCAAGTTCTTATCTAGTCTGCAATAAATATCTCATGCTGCTCTACTCCATCCTAAATGTAGAAACAATTAGCAAGCCTTCCTTCATACATTCCCCAAGCCCCCTGGCCTGCAACCTTTCTTTCTAGTCTGATCATGTTTATAGCTCTCCTCAAAATGACTCCAAAAAATTTCCAAATTGTTACCAGCAGCAAAAGCCTCCAAAATCAACCTCCTGCTTGTTTTTATTACCCACTCTCCAGATCATCCTGTGGCTCTTTTGACAATACGCCGTGTTCCCACAGCTTGTTCTAGTACAATGGGATGAAGTCTCTTGTGTTTGTCCTTAGGTAGCCATGTTGCTTCCTGATCAAGTGTTATAAGATTCTTTTTTCAGTAAAAGGAGAGATGGGGAAAAATGCACTCCTCATCAGCCAGAATCTCCCCCACCCCGCCGCCCCATGGGAATTTATCATCACCCAAAAGCCCTGATTAGAATGCAATGATTAGTCTGGATTGTTGCTTGACTTCTGAGTAGTATGCACCTAAAATCACAGGGCTCTAGTATGTATTTCAGCTTCCTCTGCATCCAGTCCTCTGCCCAGTCAGGCTGATGGAGATGAATCTTCGTGAACAAGCCTTTAGGTCAGACGCTGGCTAGCACAGCACTGAAGATCCCATAATCTGACAATAAATAATAAAAACATGGGGCACGTGGGTGGTTCAGTCGTTAAACGTCTTCCTTCGGCTCAGGTCATGATCCCAGGGTCCTGGGATCGAGCCCCATGTCGGGCTTCCTGCTCAGCGGGAAGCCTGTTCTCCCTCTCCCACTCCCCCTGCTTGTGTTCCTGCTCTCGCTGTGTCTCTCTCTGCCAAATAAATAAATAAAATCTTTAAAAAAATATTATAAGCACTTATAAAAGTTATATGGCCTGACCTCATGCAGTGCAAGATATGACTCCTATAATCAGGACCTAATTGGCCATTTTTAGGACACGAGCTCCCTGCCATCAATCCTGCCTCCACTACTGCAGTTTGATCTGTACAGATGAGAAGAAAGTTGGTAAATGACAGGATATTTGTCTCTAAATATCAGAGGAGAAACCATAAAAGGAAGAGCTGGAAATTATTCAGTGTGGTCAGTGGGGCAAGAAAGAGATTACAGAGCTTAAATTGTGTTTTTCCAAGCATCAGGCTAGCTGCATCATTAATGAAAACAGCATGTAACAAAAGGTGAAACAGAGGGCATTCTCGAGACTCATCATTAAAATAATTTCACTACCTTATATTTGGAAGGCAAGTTAGTCAGGAACAGAGGGCTACAAGCTGCCTTATAAGATGAGTCTCCAGAACTGGGGGACAAGGTCAGGCAGTGTCACTCTGATTGGGATAATAAGAATTGAAAATGGAATAGATGGGGTTAGCCATCTGTGGAAATCTTTTCAGAAGCAACCAACCCTAAGAGATGACTCGAAAATGTGTTGCTAATGAAATGAAAGCAAGTCCCTAAAATTTCCTCAGGAAGATGCCGATCAAAATGTCACACATTTAGGATCTGCTGTGATCTCAGAATTGTTAATTAGACTGGTAGTCAATAAGCACTGGAATCCTACACTTACTGGCAGCGTGACCTTGGGCAAGTTCTCTGACCTCTCTGAGACTCAGTTTCTTCATCTGCACTGATAGAACTGCTGCATTATATGAAAACATTCATTTGGGAAAATGTTTTGTAAATTACAAGGGCCCTAAAATATTAGTTTGATGATGATGATGATGATGATGATGATGAAGGAAGTGACAAAATGGTGAATGGGCGTGGGCTACAGAAAAAGGAGAACCACAGTATACATTCCTTTTCACCAATTGTAACTGGGCCTCCCTGCCTGGTTCAGGAATATCTCAGGACACCTCTGTCCCCTGCCTATTCCTTTAAACCCTCTCAGCCACAAATACCAGTTATTTATTGTCCAAAGTTCCCACTCATTCCAGAGTCATTCTTTCCCTCTAGAGACAAGTATCTTCCCTGACTTTGTCAAGGCCTCCCCTCTTCTGCTTTCTTTCTCCTCTTTCCTCCTTTTCTTGTTCCTACCATTTTCCTTTTGCTTATTGCTCCCCTAAGATACATACAAATGTAAAATAAGTCAAGTCAAAAATATATGCTTTTGATTAGGTCAATAACCTTAGCCTTTGCTCTAAAGTCTCCTCATCCCCCAGTGGGGTAGTGACCATACCAGTTCATTTATTTTGTTCAGGGTTGACGGTGCTACAGTCCCAAGAGATCACCAAGTCTCTATACAATGTGATATTTTATCATGTGATTCTGCAATTGATTTCAAGTGTATGCATATCTTCTACTCATGCTTACATCCCAACCAGTTCTTTTGTAAGTCCTGCTCTAGAACTGTTGACATGTCAGGACTATGTTCCCCATTGGCTATGCACTGTCAGTACACAGAATTCCCTTTGATTGTTTTGGAAAACTCTTGACATAGTGTTCTGCACTAGAAAGAGCATTACACCGAGAAATCAGGGGAACTGGGTTCAAGTTCTCAGGATACCATTAACCAGCTTTGTGACCTTGGACAGATCCCATTATTTGTTGAACCTGTTTTCTCATCTGTAAAATTGGGATGATCACTGCTTCCCTGCTTGTCTAACAGAGCTATTACAAGGATTTTTACAGCATTCTACACTTGTGCCTCTCACAACATTTATTACACTGTGCTTTAATTTCTTTTATTTATCTATGTCCTCCAATGGAGTAGCAGTTTCCTGAGGGCAGGACCCACTTACTGTATCCCCAGAACATGGCAGAAAGCCAGGCACATGTTAGGTTCTCAGTGATATTTGTTGAGAGAATGAGCACATGAATGAATGAGGTAATGACTGTGAAAGTGCTGTGAATATAAAAACGTATTCGAAATTATTTCAAAATATTCTAGTGAGGCAAGTATTACAGGCATTTGCATACCCATTTTACAGATGGAGAAGTATACTCGGAAAAAATCCAAGGTGATGCAGTGAGTTGGTCAAAGAGAAAGGAAGAGCCCTCATCTCTTGACACTTTGTCTAGCTCATTTGCCACTGTAGTGCACTGTCTTTAATGTTGCTATCAGTATTGTTATTCTTTTTTTTTAAATGTTATTATGTTATGTTAGTCACCATACAATACATCATTAGTTTTTGATGTGGTGATCCACGATCCATTGTTTGC
>NC_138385.1:11932605-11948920 GCF_054177405.1 Leptonychotes weddellii | reverse complement strand
TTCCATTGATCTATGTGTCTGTTTTTGTGCCAGTACCATACTGTCTTGATGATGACAGCTTTGTAATAGAGCTGGAAGTCCGGAATTGTGATGCCGCCAGCTTTGCTTTTCCAAAGTTTGCTCTTTTAACCACTATCCTATACATAATGTCCAAATGACTAGCTACATAAGAAAACAAACATCCTGTGAGTTGCACCCATGTAGGAAGTAGAACATGCCATTCCAGAAGTCACATATGAGATGACACTGCTACTAGGCCCTTGCAACGGGTCTGAGAAACACTCCTTTCCATTATCCTTTCATGTGATGTTCAGAGAATGTGTGCCTATCTGTGAGATGCCACAGCAAATAAAGGGGAAGAGACTCAGCTTACCCTTGTAGGAAATCAAAATCCAATACACACACACACACATACACACACACACAGAGTAAAAATATCTTTCATAGTTTCCCTTGGTCAGAATTAAAGCCTTGCAGAGAATTATAGGTAGTTTTTTCCCAGAGGTTTGCCTGCTGCATTCAGAGAAACCCAGTTTGTGGATGTATTGCTGCTTATATTTGTAAACATCAAATATATAAAGGTGGGTATGAATTTAATCAATCAATTAGCTAGGATTTGGGTGGGAAATAAGTCAGATCTCTGGCTCATTAATTCAATTAAAGTATTTCAGCTGTAGCTTATTATAGCCCCTGGATATGTGCGTGCATTTTCAGCAAGCTGAAACATAGCTATTTTAGGAAACAAATTTTATGGAGAGTGTTAAGGACTAGCAACACAAACCTAAGACCACATACCTGAGGAATCTACCAACTTCTTTTTCCTTATCACGAGCCATTTAATGAGGAGTAGGGAAGTACCTTGTCAATTTGCCTCTTGCCACCCTCCCACTGCCACCCAATCAAGTTATGAAGCCAAGTCAGCAATGGAGGTGAGGGTCAGGAGACCAGGGAGGCCAAATGTTTGGTCTGCCCATATTCTGTTTTTCAATATTGCCCCTAACCAGTAAATAGCAACAGCAATTCCAAAACATGTGAGGTAGGAAGCAGGTGGCACTAAAACCCTTGTTAGAGCAAGCACTGTATTACCAGGGTTCCAATTTCCACTCCCTTACCTGGCTTTGGTCTGTGAGAAGGTATTCATCTGGGCAGTGGAAAAAGGTAAGATATGTACACACATGCACACACGTGCGCACACACAAACCGTTAAGACAACTCTCCAGAAGCCTACTTTGGGACAGAATCTGTTGTGAGTGATGTTTAGGCTTAGCACTTTTGGAAGGAAAGGGGAGGAAGTGGGATTGTGCAGAAGGAAAAGTTAAACAGCAGGTCCAGCAAAGCCTCAGCCAACCCTATGAGGAGCCCTGACAGTGGTATCTCTGGTCAGCCTAGAATGGCCAGGCTCTTATACTCTCACCTTGTTCAGTCATCAGATGTGGGCCCCCAGAGAAATGCATCATCATGGCTGAGGTGGCTCAGATGGAGCAGGCCCAGGAGAGGTTGGCAGTTGGGGGCTGTCTGTCTACTGCACTCCCAGCACCTGGGCAGTGAGCCTTCCTTTAAGGGGGACTTAGGCTGAGCATCTCTGTGTCCACCAGAGTCTACTATTCTGCCACTGGGACCCACTTCACATGAGTGAGGAGGAGCTCCTCCAACCATTTGGGTTTTTTTTTTTCCTGAGGAGAAACTCAAAAAAGGAAGTTAGTGGAGCCAACCACAGCACTTGCCACTTCACTTAAGTTCAGAGTTACAACTGATACTCATTTTGTTTTCTCCACTATCCAATCTAGATTCCACACATACTGGTCTTGGTGGCTTCCCTGATGGTGTAAACTTAACCCTCATCATTGAGTGATCTGAGCCCTGGTCACCACACCTTTCTGAGTCTGGGCCTGCTGCACTTGTACACTGAGAGTTACAATGGGTATGCGGGGGTATCAAGAGATGATCAAGTTGATCACCTGTGTTCCATAAGTATTCACCTTGTTGCCATTGTGTAACAATCTTACCTCTTCCTGCTGATTGATTAGGGTCAGTGACTCCTGCCAAGATGGTGACTCCTTTTGGCTCTTGTGGTCCAAGAACACAAGGAGCCCCAAGTGTTCTACTGCTAGTTGTAACTTGTAATTCAGTGTTACCCCTAATGTGTCCCCTGGTAAAAGTGTGCTTCCTTTGGTGACGAGGACCTCTACTCTAACTCTGATGAGCCCACAGTTCCAGGGACAAGAAGCAGGGAGTACCAGTTAGTGGGGAAACTCCTACTTTTATATCTATTGTTTCCCAGACCATATATTCATCCTGTTGGGTCACAAAACCATATATAAGTCTTTGATTTTATTCATACACCGCATCCTAGAACAGGGGACCCCATACTTTCAGAGTATTGTCTTCAAGGTGGCACTCCATCTGTGTCTTCAGTAGGCCTACCAGCATCTGTCAGGCTGGTGATTTCTGGATCATGCAATATGGGAAACAACCAGTGGAACTCATGGTTTGGGCTCTACTCCCATACTCCTTTTCTAAGTGCCTTTTTCTGGGTGTTATTTTCTGATGATATGTGGGATCCCATTTTAATGGATCCCTTTATGAGTCTTTAGATAATGATGTTGGCTGAGGCCCTGCAGACCAAAAAAAAAAGCCAAATTCATACCTATCTAGTTCTGAGAATAAACCACTGACCCTTCCAGGATGGAAGGGAACCAGTTTGCCACAGCCATGGCCAGATGATATCCTCAAGGAATGGTTCCATATTGGAAGCTCGGTGTTGGCCTCTATTGCTGGCCAGGTGGACATTTGACACCAGCAGAAGCTAGATAAGCCTTGATGAATGGAAGCCTATGCTGTTCGGTCCATGTATAGCCTCATTTTCTGCCTCTATGTGTCCACATGCCAGTTTTGGGGTGGCTGACATCAAAGGCTAACTGATAGCAACTGATCATTTTATCACTTTGGTTGTTCAGTGCCTCTTTCATAGTAGATGCTTTCTGGTATATGTTAAAAATATGAAACAAAGACCTTCACATGTTGTGCCCACTCAAATATGTCTATCCACATGGTTCTACTCCAGTGTTCTTCTCCCAGACCTTTCCATCTTTTTTCTTTTTGGGTCCCTACCAGCCAGACAAGACATTTGCCACTGCTCAAGAGTCTATAATATATTCTAATGTCTGACCACTTCTCCTTCCACAAAAGAAGGACAGTGAGGTGTACTGCCTGAAATTCCACCCACTGGGAGAATTTTCCCTCACTGTTGTCTTTCTTGGTCACCCCTGAGATTGTAATGCAGCTGCCTTCCATTTTTGGTTTACACTCATCTACCAAGCTTGATATTTTTCAAAACTTGAGCATCAGTTGACCATATGGGCTCCCAATATGACCATAGGCATGGCTGAGGGAGAGGTGATGGTACAAATGTGGTAGGTGACACTGGGATCTGGGCTACCATCATGCAGCTTGCTGGTACTCTCTGGTTCTCCTTGCACTTGAACTCAGAAGTAGCACTTCCCTCTCATGATAGGTTGTTTCTGGGCTCGCCAGACCTTATGACCAATAGATCTGACAGAACCCAACTCATAATGGGAAATTCCAGATGCATGGTCACTTGGTGTCCTAGGGTCACATAATCCGTCTTTGCCAGTGTCCAGTACCATAACAAAAGTTGTTTTTCAAAAGGTGTTTAACTCTCCATGTATAAGCCAGAACTCCAGGGGCTCATGTTGTAATTTCCCCACTAAGCTTTCCACAGACTCCACATAACACCTCCCCACCCCCACCATTATCTGTAAAACCATCTGGTTTGCAGAACCTTAAGGCTCAAGCAACAGGGCTGCTTGCACCTTGACCTGCTGCAGAGATCTTTCCTGCTCTGTGTCCCACTCAAACCTGATAGCTTTGCTTTTCAGCTGGTATATGGGCTGGAGCAGTATTGCAAGATGTGAAATATACTGCCTGAGGAACCTAAAATGGCCTACCAAACACAGGGCTTCCTTCTTCATGGTAGGCTGAACAAGTGCAAAAATGTGTCTTTTCCTTTGATGACAAGGTCCCAGCACACTCCTGACAGCTGGACCCCTGAAAATTATACCAATCCAGCAGTCTCCTGAATCTTTTAGTATTTATCTCCTACCCCTTAGAGTGGACTGCATGTGTCTTACCAAGGTCTCCAGCATGCTAACCATCTCACACTGCTGTGGCCTAATTAGCATGAAGTCATTGATTTAAAGGATCAGTGTGATATTCTGCAGGATGTACAGACTGTCCAGATCTCTTCAGTCTACTTTATATCAAAGATTCAGAGATTTTACATAACACAAGGGCAAAACTGTAAATGTGTACTGATTTTCATCCTTGAGAATGTGAGCTGCTTTTGATCCTCTTTAAGTGGGATAGAAAAGAATTTGCCAAAAGTGTGGCCACATGTCATGTACCTGAGACCATATTAATCCATTCTAACAAGCACATCTGGCACTGTGGTTGTGATTTCAGCTACCACTTGCTTGTGTTTATGGCCGTCTATGGTCATTATCCAGGATCAATTCCTTTTTCACAGGGATTAGACTGGTGAATTAAATGGGGACGTAATGGTAACTACAACCTCTGCATCCTTCACATCCTTATTGGTGGTACAAATTTCTGCCAGGATATAATAATTGGTTTGAATTTACTCTCTTCATCTGGGGTGGGAGTAGGGACAGCTCTTACCCCTTCGGTGTGTGGATTGTTTTGGCTTCCAAGTATGCCAATCCAATTATACATTTGGGACCAGGGAAAGGACCATTGGGTGGGTTTGTGGACCCAGGAGACACACACAGTAAGCAAATTCTACCCAGGACTTTGTCTATTATCTAGTCTCTAAGAAGACTCATGACTTTTAGATTACATCTTGTTTCCCAGAACTGAGTCACATAGACACTTCTGACTATAAGAGAGGCTAAATTGTCAATCCAAACAAAATCTGAGTTCTGTAAGGAAGAAATGGAGAATGGATGTTGAGTACATAACTGAAGAGCTGCGTCTGTGAAAGCAATGCCTATTGCACCCAAGACGTTTCATACTTGAGGCTTACATAGCCAGTCTAGAAGAATGACAACAGTGTTCAGTATTATTCCATTTATGGTAATGTTCACAAAATACTGGGGTCTCAAAATACGATGGGTTCACAAAATATGGTAAGGCCATACTGTCAGAATAAGTGCCCATATGACTCTGAACAGTATCTCTGTTGCCACCTTTCCAACTTTCCCGAATTACATTTTTCTCAAATTAATATGAATTGTTAAAAACATTTTGTGTTTTGTGCTATCTAGTCTCAGATTACATCCTTCCTGCTTTTTTGGTAATCAAATTACTTCTTTTGTAATGTGAAGATGATAATAGCTGGGAATTAGATCACAATTAATTTGCTTAATATCCTCATTTGAAAAAATCAATTTGTCAAATAGATGTAGGATCAGAATTTAACCCTTTTTAAAAAAAGATTTTGTTTATTTATTTGACAAAGAGAGCACAAGTAGGGAGAGCAGCAGGCAGAGGGAGAGGGAGAAGCAGACTTCCTGCTGAGCAGGGAGCCCGATGTGGGGCTTGATCCCAGGACCCTGGGATCATGACCTGAGCTGAAGGCAGATGCTTAACCCACTGAGCCACCCAGGCGCCCTCAGAATTTAACCCTTAAGAGTAAAAAATGGAGAACGATGCAGACCTTAACCAAAGTGTCTGATTGTCAGATGAGTCCAAAAGAAGATAAAAGTGTTCTCTACTTTGACCTTATCTATATATTTTAAATCATTTGCACCTTGTCCACAGAATAAAGACTGTCTTCTCTATATCATTGAGCTCATGCCAAGTTTCCTAATGAACATGAGGTCTTCATTCTACTCTTTCAGCTTACTAACCATTTGGCCAACCCTTTTCCGCTGGAGAGAAACCTCTTCCTTTTGAAACCACTCTGTCTCATTTCTCTCATATGTAGCTACTTAGACCCACTGATTTTTTCTCTTGCCCTATGAAAAGGGTTGTCAAGCATTGTGATCCTTGGACATTTGACAGATTGCTTGGTGTATTAGAAAAACGGAAGTTTTAGATTATGAGGGATAAAAAGGGAAGGTGTGAAAGAAGCTGTTACCTCTTTTTTTTTTTTTAAAGATTTTATTTATTTATTTGAGAGAGAGAATGAGATAGAGAGAGCATGAGAGGGGGGAGGGTCAGAGGGAGAAGCAGACTCCCTGCTGAGCAGGGACCCCGATGTGGGACTCGATCCCAGGACTCCAGGATCATGACCTGAGCCGAAGGCAGTCGCTTAACCAACTGAGCCACCCAGGTGCCCGAAGCTGTTACCTCTTTGTCTGCCTTCAGGGTGGAGTATCTACAAAACAATCAGATATTTAATATGCCCAAGATCAAACTACTCTTAGCACTTTCACTCTGTGTTACCTAGCTGAAAGAATTTCTAGTTCTTTCTTAGCATGGAGTTGTAGAACCAGAGAACAACTTTAGTTATTCTGGCCTAGGTATGCCTTGTACACCAGTAAGGAAAGCAGGAACAAAGAAAAAAATGGATCCCCTCACACCGATATCACTCCTTGCCCTGAACTGATTTTTGAAGTTTGATAGGTATAATGAACTCCAGATGTATGAGATAAATTATAGCAGACTTGTACCATGTAGTTATAATCATCTCGTACATCTAAGTGCCACTTTAAAGTTACAAAAGACCTGCTGTTATCCATTACCTCATTTGATTTTCCTTGAGCTCCCATGACGATACCTGAACATGGTAGTCATTAGCACTGATCACAAATGCCTAAGCTCTCTCTCCTTGGCATGTGGAAAGATTGCACTGCCCTCACCTCTTGAAGTTAGGTGTAGTCATATAGCTTGTTTGGGCCAATGAAATGTGAGCAGATGCATCATTTCCAGGTAGAAGTTTTTACAGCCTGTCCATGCTTTGACACACTCTCTTCCCTCTATCAGAGCAACCAATCTCTACCTCTATCTATCTCTAGCTCTAGCTCTCTCATTCATTCTCTTGCTCTTTCTCTCTCTCTCTTAGTCATTCACATACACACATCACATGTGTTTCTCTCTACACCTCTACTTCATTCTTTTCTGCTTACTTAACCATTTCCACATGGGCCGGCATGCTGCCTCCAGCAAATGGCAGCTTGGCCCCCAAGTCTACATGATCAAATTTCCAGAGAAGAGAAACTGATTGTCCAAGCTTGAGACAAGTTTTCATTCCTGGAACATACAGCTGTGGCCAGGGCACAGGGTCATATGGGAAGTAGGCTGATCACTTTATGCTATTGGTAAGGCAGATTCTCTCTAAGAGAAGGGAACAGGCATAGTGAAATAATGGGTATTCCTAGAATACAAACCAAAGCTAGCAGGCTTTCAAAACAGGAAACAGAACTCAGGTGTTCTGACCTATAGTTCAGGATTTTGTCCACCACGCTACCTGCTGCAGCTTCTAACTTTTGTATTTGAAAGAAATGACTGGGCCTGAACTCTATTTGAACCCATGCAATAATGATACTTTTTATAACACTATGTTACTATACTTTGTAAAAATAGGCATATACAACAACACGAAAATAAACTGGTATCTGACACTTCTGTCATTCTTTCAGTCTTCTAGTCATTCTTCCTTGGACGACAAATCACGACCTTCTTGGATTTACAGCTGTAGAATATTTAAGTCCTCTTTTCTCTTGTCTTTTCCCAATGTTTCTGTATTGAAAGATCTGTTTCTGTCCTAAATCCATCTAAAAAAACTTGTCTTTGATTCTCTTCTTCAACTTTCATAGTTGATATGTATTTTCTATCCAGATAGTTTGGGCTTAATTTATATTTTCCCTAAGTTAACATTAACTCTTTAACAGTTAGTGTTCCCTAAAGAATTTGTAACAGCATTAAGATGAACTTAGTAACTTGTTTCCCCCAAATTAATAAATATATTATTTTTATGACTCCTCTGATGTTACTGTTACTACATGCGTGGTGTTTACAGGCTCAACATGCAAAACTCCATTTCCTCTGAAGGATTTTTGTGTAATTTCAGTAAGCTACTATATACTAAATGAGCAGTGGCAACTTAGCCATGGTTTTGTGAATAGAACTTCCCCTCCTAGGATCAGTTTACCCAGGGGAAAGGTGATAATTCTTCTAGTCTCTGTAAAGAAGTAAGAGATTTATCTTCTTCATTCACTCTTCCCCACCTTACCTATCATATGTATTTCTTTTTTTTTTTTTTTAAAGATTTTTATTTATTTTTTGACAGAGAGAGAGAGACAGCGAGAGAGGGAACACAAGCAGGAGGAGCGGGAGAGGGAGAAGCAGGCTTCCCCGCCGAGCAAGGAACCCGATGTGGAGCTCGATCCCAGGACCCTGGGATCATGACCTGAGCCGAAGGCAGACGCCAAACGGCTGAGCCACCCAGGTGCCCTATCATATGTATTTCTTGTACCTGACTATGGTGTAATATATTTTTATCACACATTCTCATCAACAACCAATAATTGGGCTGTGTTTCCTAAATCCAGAGCTTAAAGGTATCCAGATATCGACTTAACCTAGACTTTCTTTTTGAGGCAGCTTGATGTGGTAGAAAGAGCTCAACACAGGATTGAGAAACCTGGATTCTAGTCCAAGCTTTGTTCCTTTATTAACATTGACCAACCTTCTACAAGCCATTCAGACTCAGAGCTTTTATTTCTTCATTTGGAAAGGATGTGTGATAATGCTGTTCAGTCATTTCTCAGGCCCACTGAAGGTTCAGAAGAGATGCATGTGGGAATTGTTTTGGAAACTGAGACACAATATACAAATATACCTTTATCATTTTCCATAGGAGTCTATCCCTTAACAAACCCTTCAAAATCAACATTCAAAGAGAAAACTTAAGAATACTCTTAAATAGAAAGATAAGCGATCCCTGACTTAGCAGCATCTGAATCATAAATGATCCATACATGCAGTTTACCACAGTTACCCCAACTGTTGCTGTCCATGTGAAAACAATTGGCACTTTTGGACAAGTTGTAGGTTTGCAAATGGAAGAGAAGACACTGTTTAATAAAGCAATCACTTTAAGAAGAGACCCAATGACAGATTCATAGTCACGCCCTGTAGCTGATGACTAAATCCTAAATTTCACACACCCTCTTGAATTTTTCACTGCAAGAAGTCCTACCAGTTATAGGCTCCAAGTGCATTAATATGCATCTTGTTTGAAAATGTGAAAAACTGGGGCGCCTCGGTGGCTCAGTCGTTAAGCGTTTGCCTTCGGCTCAGGTCATGATCCCAGGGTCCTGGGATCGAGCCCCGCATCGGGCTCCCTGCTCCGCAGGAAGCCTGCTTCTCCCTCTCCCACTCCCCCTGCTTGTGTTCCTTCTCTCGCTGTGTCTCTCTCTGTCAAATAAATAAATAAAATCTTTTAAAAAAATGTGAAAAACTTCCTCTTAACCCCTGCTTTGTAAAGATGGAGATTTGGGGTTGAGTTGAGAAAGAAGGTAGTTTTGTGTCCTACAATACTTTGTGGAAGTATCAACCCGGGTGACTTTCCCTAGTGGAGGACCAGGGCAGCATTGGGCTGTATTATACTCCAAGCATAAGGAACAGGAGGCAACAAATCAAAACCACGATGAGATGCTACTTCACACCTGTCAGAATGGCTAAAATTAACAACACAAGAAACAACAGGTGTTGGTGAGGATGTGGAGTAAGGGGAACCCTCTTACACTGTTGGTGGGAATGCAAACTGGTGCAGCCACTCTGGAAAACAGTATGGAGGCCCCTCAAAAAGTTAAAAATAGAACTACCCTACGATCCAGCAATACAGATTTGAAGGGGTACATGAACCCTGATATTTATAGCAGCATTATCAACAATAACCAAACTATGGAGAGAGCCCAAATGTCCATTGACTGATAAATGGATAAAGAAGACGTGGCATATATATGTACACAATGAAATACTACTCAGCCATCAAAAAGAATGAAATCTTGCCATTTGCAACAACGTGGATAGAGCTAGAGAGTATTATGCTAAGCGAAATAAGTCAGTCAAAGAAAGACAAATATCATAGGATTTCATTCATATGTAGAATTTAAAAAACAAAACAGATGAATATAGGGGAAGGGGAAAAAAAGGAGAGAGAGGGAAGCAAACCATAAGAGACTTTTAACTATAGAGAAGAAACAGTGTTGATAGAGGGAGGTGAGTGGGGGATGGGCTAAATAGGTGATGGGCATTAAGGAGGGCTCTTGTTATGATGAGCACTGGGTGTTATATGTAAGGGATGAATCACCAAATTTTACTCCTGAAACCAATATTACACTATATGTTAACTAACTAGAATTTAAATAAAAATTTGAAACAAACAAAAAGTAACAGGAGGCAAGAGGTGAGAGGATCATAAACATAAATTTCATTTATCAAAACAAAACACCTAATGATAGCTCTGTCACCCGAAATGGAGGAAACAGTCCTCTCCACTTTCTGCTTGTGCTGCTACTTTTTCTTCCTCCTCCTCCTCTTCTTCATTTTTCCTCTTGTTTCTTCCCTTCCCCTTCTCCTTCTCCTTTCAACACACAGGCCCTGTGTTAGAGCTACAGGGAGTACATGGTTCCTAATATCTAGGAGCTTCCTTGCCCCAACCCTACTTTTCAGGAACACGGCTCTCAGAATCCAGAGATCAGACCAGTGGCATTAGATTAGAGTTCTGGGGAGATTAAGGTGAATGCCATAGGGGAGGGACATACTGGAGACATCTGAGGAATTGGTGATTCTCGTAGTAGTCTTTAAACTGTACCTATCATTATACAGGCTCTTTGTGCAGATGATATAGTTCATCAGTTTAAAATGTAAAGGCATGAGTTTATTACTTTATTTAGCAAATATTTAGTAAATGCCTGCCATATAGCAGTGCTGGGGATATGGTAGTGAAGAAAAAGACAAAAATCCCTGTTCTTTATGGTGCTTATTTTCTAGTGAGGGAAGACGAACAATACATAGGACCAATCAATACAGTCATTTGTATTTTAGAGAGTGATGAGTGCTAAGGATAAAACATAAATCAGGAAAGGAGTTAAGAAATATGGAGGGTGGGTGGCAGGGAAACCCTCACCCAAGAGTGAAGGAGATGGGGTCTGAGAAGTGATGGGGGTTCGATCACATAAGGCCTTATAGCAAGGCCTCCAGTCTTTAAGTGGGAGGGAAAGGCATTCTTTGGAGGGTGTTGAGCAGAGGAGTGGATATGATCTGGCTTATATTTTAGCAGGAACACTGTTAATTAATGCCGCAACATTTGCATAAAAAATACAATGGGTGTCATAATTGTTCTCCTGCAGTATAACCATGACAAATAGAAATAAAGTATTAAATACAATAAGGCCAAGGCCTTGTTACATGGTAACTATAATTACTTTCGAAAGGTTTTGAGCATAATGGTAATAGAAGAGAAACCCAATACCCAAGAAGGACATGTTGGTGTGGGGGCTAAAGTCAAAGGTACTCAGTTTGGCCACTATGACAATAGTCCACAGGGAAGATGGTGCTGACGCCATGATCAGGGTTACAAGCAAAGCTTCAGGACATTCGCTGTTCAAGCCTGTCTTCATGTGTGCATCAGGTTTTGCAGTCACCCTTTCCTGTAAAGCTTTCCTTTCACCTTAAAATAATTCCTAAAAGGAATGACTGTCAGGAATCCATGTAGGAGCTACATACTGTCATGTAGAGATCACAGTTTCTAAAGTGACATTATCTGACAAACCACATAGCCATTCATTACTCAGAGCCTGAGAATTATTTCTATAGCTGAAACGCTAAAAAAAGAACATACCTGAAATATATGAACCAAGCAAAGATGTCCTTGCAGAGAAGTTTGAAAAATAAGTGCAAAAATAATGGTAGGGTTGTCTGCCCATATTTCAGTCAGTGTGCCTTATCGCTCTCGCGGGTGCATCAAGGAAGTAAGTCCACGAGCAGATACTAAGATTTATATGCTGAACTACTCACTTCCATTTTAGAAGATACCAACATGTGCGATTCTGTATGTGAGAAATTTGGGAAAAATAAAAATGAAAATATTAAATTATGAGTTCACAAAACATAATAATTCATAGTAATTAGCAAATGCTTTGCTATGTATAATAGCTGTACGAGTTGCCCCTATTTATTTTCCTTAAGAAAGTTTTATAAATTATGTCATTAGACATAGACAACACAGTGAGTTAGCATTTTCAAAGTCAAGTCTGATTCAGATAAATGCTAAGATGCAATGAAATGACGCATGGGAAATATAAAATATATAGAAGGAAATTTAAGAGTAATTTTCATTGATTTGTTTTCTGCACACCTAAAATCAGGTACTGGAGTCAGAAAGTATGGGAAAGATACTGATATTAATTTGACACTGAGATGTTAGGGCAAAGTAAATATAAAGGAGATCTCCATTCATGTCACAGGAAATTGCTACCTACATAAAGGGACCTTTTGTCTCTGGCCATTGGTTTAAATCAAGCTGGTGCTGGTCAGTGCTGTATAGTGTCTGCTAGGACACTGGCCATATGATTTTCTTGTACAAGTATCTGAATGCACCTAATATTCCTTAAAATACAGGGGCACCTGCATGGCTCAGTCAGTTAAGCATCTGACTCTTGGTTTCAGCTCAGGTCATGATCTCAGGGTTGTGCGGTTGGCCTCTCATTGGGCTCTACAGTCAGTGTGGAGTCTGCTGGAGACCATCTCCCTCTCGTTTCCCCTCCCCCTGCTTATGTGTGCACATGCCCACTTTCTCTAAAATAAATAAATAAAATCTTTAAAAAAATTATATCCCTGGGGTTCCTGGGTGGCTCAGTCTGTTAAGCGTCAGACTCTTGATTTTGGCTCAGGTCACGATCTCAGGGTCCTGGGATCAAGCCCCACAATGGGCCCCATGCTTGGCACAGAGTCTGCTTGAGATTCTCTCCCTCTGCTCCTCTGCTCCACTCAAGTGCTCTCTCTCACTTGCTCTCTCTCTAAAATAAATAGATAAAATATATATATATTTTAAAAATGTTCCTTAGAGGGGCGCCTGGGTGGCTCAGTTGGTTAAGCGACTGCCTTCGGCTCAGGTCATGATCCTGGAGTCCCGGGATCGAGTCCCGCATCGGGCTCCCTGCTTGGCGGGGATTCTGCTTCTCCCTCTGACCCTCCTCCCTCTCATGCTCTGTGTCTCTCATTCTCTCTGTCTCAAATAAATAAATAAAATCTTTAAAAAAAAAAATGTTCCTTAGAATACATTAGCCAGAATCTAGGCTTTGTAATCTTTGTTACACAGAGATTTGTGTTGGGTAAGGGGGTTTGATAAAAAATAAACTGAGTGTTCTATTTTTTACTTGTGGATTAATTGGGTTGAACACGTTTCAATGTAGACTGATTTTTGTAAAAAAAGAATAATTCACTCAGAGGTGAGTCAGTCAGAAGCATTTTGTGACAGGCAGCCCTTCCGTATATAAAAGAAGCAAAAGAGCCAGGGAAAATGGACTAATATTGGGTCTATGCAAGGGCCAGTCCTTCTCTTTATGGGAGACTGCCCCCAGAGACCTGAAACCATGGCTCTCCTGATGATAGGAAAGTGTCAGGTACAGGAAATTCAGCAAAAGGAGGCTTTTCATAAATGAATGAGCAATGAAATAAAGTAAGCCTGACACTGAACCCTGCTGAGACTTACAGTGCTTAAACTGACCAAGAATTGGCTGAGGGAGAAGGTCAAGGCCACCTTATGTCAAGTAAGTTAGAAAAGAAATTACCATTCTTTTTTTGTATTTATTTTGGTTCCTGAGTTGGCTACTTTATCACTTTAAAGACATAGCACAATGCTGAGCATTTCATTTGTTCATGCCACAAATATTTCTCAAGCAACTATTATGTGGCACATACCTTACTTGGTGCAAGTATAAAGCGATGAACAAAATAGATATGGTCCCTGTACTCATCAAGTTAACAGAATAACATAGAATAAGCAAATGTTAAGCAAATTAATCTATAACATTTGAATGAATATATACATACAAATCGAGATAGGTGCTCTAAAGGAAAATAATTGTGTGCACTAAGGGAAAATAACAGGGGTACCTACAGTTGATTGTATGTTGGGGAAGGCTTCTCAGAGGAAGTGACTCATTTCATTTAAAACTCAAAATAACTGTAAGTGAAAGGTGTTATTATCCCCATTTTACAAACACGAAAAAGGGAGATTTTTATTAAGTAAAGAAAGTGTCAGCCGCTAACTCAGCTAGTAATTGGAAGACAAAGAATCAAACCAGGACTTACGGATACCATACCCCGTGCTCGGAACTCCTAGTCTACACCGAGCATGAGGCTGACGAACAGGTGGCTGTGAGTTTCCCTGAGCTGCTTGTTCAGGTTTATGTGTGTTCTCAGCAACAGGACTGTCCATACCACCTAACCACTAGCACTGCTTTACCTTCTGACAGCGAGCAGGAGATATGGTACGGTCCCAAATAATAAAGAGATGACAAGACCTAACCATAAAGCAGTGGTCGCAGATTCACAGTAGGATGCACTGTAACAGCATTTGATTGGTGCAAAAGTCACTCCCTATTTTCCATTAAACTGGTTTTTTTTCCTGCATAAATCTGTTTTCAAACTAAATTTCAGCTATAGTTATATAGTTGTGGAAATCTCCCCACCCGTTCCAGAAAATCGGTGCAGTATAGTCTCAGGCTAGGCAACTTGTTAATAAGGCACCTAGCTGTCCATAGATCAAATATTTAATCCAAATAACACAAATCATAGAGAATATTAACAAAAGCAAAAGGTGATTCTTTGAAGGGGAGAAAAAAGAGAGACAAACAGCAAGACCTCGCGTCAGGTCCAGGAAACATTTCGGGGTTTTTTTTAAAGATTTTATTTATTTATTTGAGAAAGAGCACTGGGGGACGGGCAGAGGGAGAAGGAGAGAATCTCCAGCAGACTCCCTGCTGAGCACAGAGCCCAATGCGGGGCTTGATCCCAGGACCCTGAGATCATGACCTGAGCCGAAATCAAGAGCCAGAAGCTTAACTGACTGAGCCACCCAGGCGCCCTGGAAACATTTCTTTATATTCTTCTTTGTCAAATGTGCCCTCTTAGGCTAATTTCATTTTTCCCACCACAAGCAAAAGGTAACAACACTGTTATTTCACACACTGCCATGGCTTTTCTGTTTGTATTGAAACAATATATATTTTAAAGATTTTATTTATTTATTTGACAGAGAGAGAGACAGCGAGAGAGGGAACACAAGTGGGAGAGGAAGAAGCAGGCTTCTCTGCTGAGCAGGGGGCCCAATGCGGGGCTCGATCCCAGGACCCTGGGATCATGACCTGAGCCGAAGGCAGACGCTTAACCGACTGAGCCACCCAGGTGCCCCGAAACAATATATATTTTATTTCCTTTGCAGTTTCTAATATAATTTAGGCAGTGCTGGTTACATCATTACTCTGGACCCTAACCGTGTGGCTGAGAACCCATCTCAGCCAGATGGCATAGTGGAACCACATGTGAGCCGAGGCTCCATTGTCTCATCTGAAATCACTTACGGAACACAATTTCAAGGATAAAATTATTAAGAATTTCAAGATTGCAACCACAGAGCTTCAATCCCCAAGTGTGGGGCCCTTCTGAGCACAGTACCCTATATGAGTGCACATAATATGCTCATAAAGCCAGCCCTGGTGGATCAAATGATTGCTCATTACATTGGGACTTTTGCCAATTACATTTTTATAGCTTTAATAGGCAAACATACTGAGCTAATTCCACTGGATGGTACATTCTTGAGACTATAGCAGTAGAATAAGTCTTCCAGCTACAGGCTACTTGTTTCACTTTTAAAAATGGAGCTATGAACAATCAAATCAATCAACAAATATGTGAGCTACCACTGTGCTTTGGAGGAAATCAATGAAGGTAGAGAGAAACAAGCTTCTTGTCCTCCCAAGAGCTCACAGTGGAGTTGGAAAGGTAGAAACAAAGGATGATCAATAGATGTGTATCTAACTTACTTTTCTTAATAGCTGCATAATTTCCCATAATGTGCCACTATTTATTCTAGTATTCCCCTATTGAAAAGCAATCATAGGGCGCCTGGGTGGCTCAGTTGGTTAAGCGACTGCCTTCGGCTCAGGTCATGATCCCAGGGTCCTGGGATCGAGTCCCGCATCGGGCTCCCTGCTCTGCGGGGAGCCTGCTTCTCCCTCTCCCACTCCCCCTGCTTGTGTTCCCTCTCTCGCTGTGTCTCTCTCTGTCAAATAAATAAATAAAATCTTTAAAAAAA
>NC_138385.1:11918813-11932505 GCF_054177405.1 Leptonychotes weddellii | reverse complement strand
GAAAAGCAATCATATTGTTACCAGTTTTATCAGGTAGCTTTTAAAAAAACATATCAGTTAGCTTTTGTTGTGTTACTAACCAGTCCCAAATTTAGTAGCTTAAACAGCAACATTTATTAATTCCTATGATTCTATGGGTTGGCTGGAAAGTTTTTCTCATCTGGGTCAACTCAGCTCATCTCTGTTGGGTTCACTCTTGTTTCAATGATATACTGGCAAATTAACAGAAAGCTGGATGTCCAGGATGGCCTCAATCACATCACTGACAGTTGGCAAGCTCTTGGCCATACTGACAGTTGGATACAGTGACAGGACTGACAAGTACACATGTCTCTCACCGTCTAGCATTCTGGCTGGGTTCATTCACATAGTGGTCTTAAGCTGTCAGAAAAGCAAACAATCAAGCTCCAGTGCACAGGCACTTTTGATGCCTTTGGATCATATTAGCCAATGTCCTATTGGCCAAACAAGTCACATGGTCAACCCAAACGGAAGTGATAGAGAAATACAATGTACTTCTTACGGAAGAAGAATTTAATCACTTTTACAGTGTATCACACCAGTTTTTTTTTTTTTTTGGACACCACATAATATGCTATAATAAATATATTTATATAAATATGGTGGTTTTATTTCTATAAGATAGATTTCCTAAAGGAATTATCAAGCTAAAGGGTATGTGAATTTTTTATTTTAATAGGTATTACAAAATTATTTCTAGAAAGACTAGTAATTTATATTTGAACAACAATTTATCAGAGTGTTCTTTTTCCTGCATTCTCACCAGGAAAAGATGTCGTCATTATTATGTTCTTTTGACAGTCGAATTGGTGAAAAACTGTATCTCATTGTTGCTTTAATTTGTATTGTCTTGACTACTAGTGTGTGGTACATTTCAGAATACAGCCATATGATATATTCATTGAGAGATGTTGCATTAAGGTGATTGGGGACAAGTCAGGAGGAATACTCAAGTGATTGAGACATGGAACCTACAGATAGTTTAGTTGTTAAGATAAGGCATATACATAAGTTCAACATTTGGACTTGCTATGAAATACCATAACAGAAGTACAGATGGAGTACAGGTCACAGAAGTACTGAAAGAGTTTCGTCTGACTGGGGAGATCAGGAAGGGCTCCTGAATGAGGTGATACATATGAAGTGTCATTTCTTGAGTCATGGGCTTATTTTATCACCTGTTTTACACATCAGTCTTACCTTCATATCTCTCTTTTGCTTAGGTTATTACAGCTAGGAATACAAGAATATAATATATGCAGGACGGCGTGGTTGAACAAATCTATAAATAATGAAAATTTCACCAGAAAAAAAGTACACATAAATGACAGAGATGACACAGTGAGAAGTGTGAAGTAGGAATATGAAGGGTCGGCTCTTCACATATAGTATGTTTCAATACTATAGGAATTAGTCTTTTGGGATTGGTCCTGGAAAAAAACAACTGTGCCATTTCTTATTTTTATACCAAATACTGAGTGCTTTCTGGTGAAGATGATGGGGTGATCACTTGTTTATGAGTTTCTTCTCCTCAACCCTGTGGTTGAGTTGTTCGTGCTAAGTTCTGTAACAGTCACAGAGCACCAAACTGTCCAAGGACTAGCTTTGTTAAATTCACAATCTTAGATAGTTAATGAAGTACTAGAAAGACCAGAAGCTAAAAATAAAAAATACACTGAAGACAGCTATGTCTGAGCATTAGCACAGATGTTTGTGAAGCTTAAAATGAGCCATTGACATTTGGAATTTCTTCCTATATATCTTAACTGGGATTAAATTCTTTGGCTACCCAAAATTCTTTCATGATTCACTGATACACCAAAAAAAAAAAAAAACAAAAAACCAAAAAAACCCACTCACTGTTTAGTTTATACTTTTTCATGTTTAAAAACTACAATAAAGAGGTTTATTGTAGAATCAACTAAAAATCAGTATCTGCAGAGATAATTTTCATATAATAAAGGAAATGAAAATGGCAATAGCTTTATCTCCATTCCTTCAGGAAAGGAAATTTAATATGACATTTAATCTTAAAAAAGGCACATAGATTAAAAGCTTATAAAGAAGCCAATGATAACTTTGGATAGTGATTTTTTGCCCAAATCAACTCAACAGAACATTCACCAGAATTTGATCTTCCTCCATTTCTACTAATTGGTTTAACCATAAAATCTTAAGATCACCAGAGTCCTCTGAGTTCTGAGAAACAAGATGGCTGCCGTCCAATGTCAGAAATGTGTGGCTAAAAAAATAAAATAAATCCAGCCCACAAATATATCCTGAGCACTTACATTATAGACAATGAAGGGAGTACAAAGGTCAGATACATAGCTGTTTTCCCTCATGTTACTCACAGTCTAGTTTGGGAGACAAGAGATATAAGGGGAATCATAATTGACAATATCACATGGTAAATAAGTGGTGAATGTGTGAAATGGGCAATATATAACAAAGTGGAAAAAGCTAGAGCCCTAGGTTCTAATCCTATAATTCCCCAAATAGCTATTTGACATTGAGTAAATCACTCCAACTCTTTGGTTGTCAATGTACTAATCTCTAAAGAAGTTGAATCTCAACTCTGGTTACACATTAGAATCATCTGGGAAATATTTTTAAAATCCCAGTGCCTCTGTCTCAGAGATTCTGCTTAATTGTGCAGAAGTAGGTCCTGGCTATTGATATTTTGAAATATTAGTATTTTGAAATTCTCCCCCAATTTTTCTAATGTGTGGCTGATGTTGAGAACCACTTAAACCAGATGATCTTTGAGGTCCTTTCTGCTCAAACAGTCCAAACACAGAATTTCTATGAATGTCCAGAAGATGGAGAGGTCAGTTCCATCCAAGGGTAATGAGAAAGGCTAAATTTGTGTAACTTTGGTGAGTGATTAGAGTCTTAATAGCTAAAATTGAGAAGAAAATGGACATGAGGAGGGCGCCTGGGTGGCTCAGTCGTTAAGCGTCTGCCTTCGGCTCAGGTCATGATCCCAGGGTCCTGGGATCGAGCCCCACATCGGGCTCCCTGCTCGGCGGGAAGCCTGCTTCTCCCTCTCCCACTCCCCCTGCTTGTGTTCCTGCTCTCACTATGTCTCTCTCTGTCAAATAAATAAATAAAATCTTAAAAAAAAAAAAAAAGAAAGAAAGAAAATGGACATGAGGAGCCATGGGGGAAGGAAAGCACAACATGGGCTCAGGTAATATTGTGTAGAACGTTTTTTTTTTTCTTGAATAGGGTAATATTTGTAAAAATGAGTTAAAGTTCAATCTAAGGATTTTTGCACCTTATCCTATAGATAATGGGGAGCTGTAGGAGGTACTTCACCAGGGGAGAGGCATGATCCATTTATTTTTGTTTTTCAAAGGGATGTACAGCAGGCAGAGCCAGCTGTGTAATTTCCGGGCCCCTTGTTCAAAATGAAAGAAAACATGCCATTAACAGCACATATAAAGATATTTTCCTTTTTTTCTGTGGCCTCTCAACTTGCCATGGTGTTTTATATTTGCTATAGAATGTCATTATAAGTAAGGAAAAGTTAAAACTTTAAATTATTAGCGTGCATTTTACCATTCATCTGTATATTGGGCAATGTCAGTATACATGCAAATACCAGAGCCTCTAACATGTAGGCAAAATGGCTAACACCACACATAAGTACTTTATGGCTCATCCCTGGAGGGCTCCTAGAGCTGGCCAGGGGAGAAAAACCCAAGTCAGACCCGGGAAGGCTGGAAGGAGAGACAATACCCTGAGGTCTGGAGCTGGCTGAAGGAGCACTCCTAGGCACTGGGATACTAGCAGAGCATACCCTCACGGGTGCCCAGAGGCCTTGTCTCACAGCATGAGGGATGCTCACACACTCACTCAGGCCTGAATGCTGCTGGACTGCCTTCCCCACCAGCCACTAGACCTATGCACTGTACCCTGGATAGGGGCGTGGTCTGGGGAAGTCCACTTAGGCATCTGCCATGCAACCCATGGCATACAAGTGATTCTCAAACATCTTTAGAGCCCTGCATCGGGCTGTACTTTGCACTTGGATTGGAGGTGGATGGGCAAAAGGCTTGCCCTCACCAAGATGCAAGCTCAGGCTGGCCACCCAGTAGCCATGCCATGGTGCTGCCAACCTGGAGTGGGGATGGCTGCCACCATGCCCCACCCTGAGATGCCAGAGATAATGCACAGCCAACTCCTTCTCAGAGAAGACAGCAGCAGAGCCTAGGGAAAGAGAAGAGACTAGGCAGGGTCCAGGGTGCCAGGGGGTGAAGGAGCAGATAGACAGGAACCTCTTCTGAGAGGTTGCAAAAGGTGAGACCTCACGTGAGCCAAGACCCCATGCCTCTGATGCATGCTCCATTGTCCCATCTGACTTAACTTACAAAACAATTTTAAAGATAAAATCATTTTTAAAATTTAAGATTGCAACTGCAGAGCATTTATGAACATGGAGCCCTCGGCAACTGCATGGATCGCATAGTTGCGGAACAGGTCCTTGTGGCAGGAATGTGGAAAGTAGATGCAAAGGATGGATGGAGTTACAGTTGTGAGGCTGTTGTAACAGTTTGAGAGAGCCGACCCTTCATATTCCTACTTCACACTTCTCACTTAACACCTGCCACTTCCATCTTCACACTCACAAATATAATAATCTCACAACAATTTAATCCCATTTACTCACTTCTTATCATTTGCACTATTGGTGGCATATTTATTACTTCTACACACATTATAAGCCTCATTATATGGTGTTATTACTTTTACTTTAATCAGTCAATTGTCTTTTAATTACATACGAGAAGAAAAATAAAACCTAGTATTTTATATTTACCTATTTATTTGTAATTTCTGGTATTCTTTCTTTTTTATTTTTTAAAAAACTTTTATTATTTATTTGAGAAAGAAAGAATGTGCATGAGTCGGGGGGAGGGGCAGAGGGAGAGGAAGAAGCAGATTCCCCACTGAGCAGGGAGCCCAATGCGGGGACCCAGTCCCAGGACCCTGAGATCATGACCTGAGCCAAAGGCAGATGCTTAACTGACTCAGCCACCCAGACACCCCTCTTTCTTTTTTTAGATGCTGTTTTCTATCTGGTATCATTTCCCTTTAGCTTGATGAGAATCCTTTAGCATTTCTTGTATTACAAGTCATGTGGTGAAAATTATATCAGTTTCATTTATCTGAAAATGCCTTTTTTTACCTTCATTCTTGAAAAATATTTTTGTTGGATATACACAGGTTTTATTTTTATCCCTTTAAGTACTTTAAAGATGCTGCGTCACAATCTTCTGGTCTATAGTTTCTGATGAAAAGCCAGTAGCCACTCTTACCATTGTCCCCCATATGTAATGACATTCCAGTTTGTAGCTAACTTCAAGATTTTTTTCTAATTTTTGGCTCAGTGATTTGATTATGATGTGGCCAATTTTAATTTTTTATGGCTTTGCTTGCTTTTTTAACTCTTTGGATTGATAAGTCAGTATTTTCTTATTTGGGAAATTTTTGGCCATTACTTTTAAATTAATTCTGCTCTATTACTGTTCTCTTCTACTTTTGGGATTCCGAATACAAGTATGGTGTATCTTTCAATATTATTCCACAAGTCTGTGAGGCTCTTCTCATTTTGTCAATCTTTTTCCTCCATCTTTCAGGTTGGTTAATGTCTGTTGTTTTGTCTTCAAGGTCACTGACTCATAATTCTGCTATCTTTAGTCTGAAATCTGATATTATTCCTTCCAGTGAATTATTCCTTTCAGTTATTGTGCTTTTTGCATCTAGATATTCTACTTTTATGCTTTCACTTTATCTGCTAAAATTCTTTATCTCTTCATCATTAAGGTCATGCTTTCCTTTAATTCTTTAAACACATCTTTCAGTTCTTTGAACATTTTTATAGTAACTGCTTTAAAGGATATCAGTTGAATGTGAGTCTGGACCATTAGTGGGTCAGTTTCTATAGACATTTTTTCTTTTTTTTTTTTAAAGACTTTATTTATTTGACAGAGAGAGAGAGAGCAGCAGAGGGAGAGGGAGAAGCAGACTCCCCACTGAGCAGGGAGCCCCATGTGGGACTCGATCCTGGGACCCCAGGACCATGACCTGAGCCCAAGGCAGACGCTTAACCGACTGAGCCACCCAGGCACCTTAGACATTTTTTTCTTGACTCTAAGTCATATTTTCCTATTTCTTTGCATGTCTACTAATTTTTTGTAAAAAAAATTCTGTTCTGGATATTGTTGATGACACATTTTAAATACTTTAGATTCTTTTATTTTCATCTGGAAAGTGTTGATTTCTAATTACTGACCCATTATCTTAAACTTGTGCTAGCTTAGGCTTACACATTGGTCGGTAAGATCTATGGAAATTTCACTGTGTTTCCCAAGCTCTTCTTACTTGGTAGAACTCAACTTCCAAACTTTGTATCCCCTGCAAATTTTGTCAGGGTTTGGTTTATAGTCTTTGTTAAAGTAGATCTTGAGTCAACCATAGTGTAGTTCTTAATCTTAAGACATAGCCTTTCTGATGTTTCAGCTCAGCATGTTATTGAATTGTTAATTAAAACTTTATACTCTGGGGTGGCTCAGTCGTTAAGCGTCTGCCTTTGACTTGGGTCATGACCCCAGGGTCCTGGGATTGAGCCCCACATCGGGCTCCCTGCTCAGCGGGGAGCCTGCTTCTCCTTCTCCCTCTGTCTACCACTCTGCCTACTTGTGCTCTCTCTCTCTGTCAAATAAATAAATAAAACCTTTAAAAAAACAAAACAAAACAAAACAAAAAAACTTTATACTCTGGTTAGGTCAGACTTCCAATGTTTCCCAGCACCAGCTGACCTCTAGTATCTCTGTTCTCTTCTTTTTTTAAAAAAAAGATTTAATTTTTTAATTTACTTATTTGAGCAAAGGCCAGAGGGAGAGGGAGAGAAAGAATCGTAAGCAAGCTCCCTGCTGAGCGTGGAGCCCAATGCAGGTCTCGATCTCATGACCCTAAGATCATGACCTAAGCCAAAACCAAGCTTTGGATGCTTAACCAACTGTGCTAAACAAGTGCCCCCTTCCTCTCTGTTCTCTTCTCAGTCTCATAGCAGCTGCTCTCTAGTAAGCATCATGCACTCTCACCAAGCACTTGAGCAGGTCAGTCAAGAACTCATGGAGTACTTATGATTCAGATTCCTGGGCATGCTCCTTCTGTATAGCTCCTTTCTCTCCAGTGCCCTACCCTTGCCTTTTTGGATTCCAGCCTTTTCAGCTTCCTTGAACTCCCATTTTTTTCTTCCCAGTTCAATGGGACCACTATGCTCAGCTTGAATTCAACCCTCTGCACCATGTTTGAGAAATTGTCCTTGGGCAGAGAGCCATCTGTTGTCCAAAGTCTGAAAACTGTTGCTTTGTATATTTTATCCAGTTTTATGGTTGCTTATGGTGGGAAGGCTAATCCAGTACCAGTTACTCCATCATGGTTGGAAATCACATTATTTTTCATTCAATTCCTTTCCTACTGGTGGCTGTTTGCAATCACCATGCCTCTGGCCAGGGACATGGGGTATAATTCCAGATCTTGAAGTAATCTACTTTCAATATACTTATTATTACTTTATAAAAGTACATTTACAAGGCCAGAATTAGTGAGTTGATGGTAAGGAAACAGTGTTAGTTATACTAAATATAGCACCATGAAAGGTCCATCATCTGTGCTGCTGCTTAATACTTCATCAATTAGCAGTTATTTTTAAGACTGGTTACTTGTTATTCATTATGACTCCTATTTCCCTTCACATTAATGAGCTTTCTAGTTTTTCAAACAACTTACATTTATTGAAACTTTACTATGTAATACACCCACACACACACCATAGATGACTCTTGAACGAAGAAGATTTGAACTGGGTGTCCACTTATATGTGTTTTTCAATTAATACAGTACTGTAGATGTACTTTCTCTGCCTTATGGTTTTTGTAATAAAATTTTCTTTTCTCTGGCTTACTTTATTTTAAGAATTCAGTATATAATACATGTAACATACAAAATATGTGTTAGTCGGGGTACGTGGGTGGCTCAGATGGTTCAGCATTTACCTTTGGCTCAGGTCATGATCCCAGGGTCCTGGAATCGAGCCCCACGTTGGGCTCCCAGGTCAGCAGGGAGCCTGCCTCTCCCTCTCCCTCTGCCTGCCACTCCCTCTGCTTGTGCTCTCTCTCTCTCTCTCTCTCTCCCTGTGTCAAATAAATAAAATCTTAAAAAAATATGTGTTAGTCAATTGTTTATATTATTGGTAAGGTTTCTGGTCAATGGGAGGCTACTAGTAGTTACTTTTTGGAGGAGTCAAAAGTTATATGTAAATTTTTTACTGTGCAGGGTGTCGGTGCCCTTTACCCCTATATTGTTCACAGGTCAACTGTACTGTGTACTGTGAAGACAGAGATTAAATGCAGTCCTTCAAGAAAATTACTATCTAGTGAGGGAGACAAACAAGCAAGTAGATTATTAACATAATACCCAAGTTGTGGGCATTAGTATAATGCCTGGAAACTGACAAATAGAAAAGTGTTGAGACCTGTCTCGATTTGTTATAAATGATCAATTAATTTGATTATTCCTTGACATCTTATGTTTCCATCAGCTCATGCTCAAACTTGTGTGTCGTTCAAATATCCTCCTGGGTATTTGGCATCTACAAAGTTAGTTCCCTTAATTCCTGCTACACTGAGTAACACAATATAAACTTTTTCAGATTTTCAGATATAACATTTTAGACACAAATATAAAGTTTTAAATAGGTGTTTTGATCAAACCTTATAAATATGCAATCACATTAGGAGGAATAATGAAATACAATTTATTGCTCCTTTCCCAGAAAAATAATAAAGCCATTCATTTAATACACAGTACTTTTTATGATTAATCCACAATTGAAGATACTATAGTTGGCCTCTCCAAATGTATGGTGAGACAGAAAGCATTGAGAGGAAGCACATAAAACACCTAGTCCCTCTTTATTGAAAGGCTAAGGGTTGGAATAGTTCTATTTGACGGGTTAAGTACTGACCTATAAAAGTGGAGAAAATAGGCCAGGGAAGAAGGGTAAGCCTGGTGGAAAGAAGTTGAAGTATGGTTGCTATACAGTTATAAAACTCCTAGACCTGATCAAAGACAGGAAAGCTAAAGGGGTTCTTTCATGTGCTGGAATAGGAAGTTTCAGAACATTCTTATGAAAAATAAGCAATGACCTTGCTTAACTGCTAACTGGGCTTCCTGGAGACTTTTTCTGTCCTTTTATTCCAACATCAGCAGTTTAATCAGGTTTATGAAGAGAGAGAAGAGCTTGTTAAAACTCCTGCTTCAACTTTTCTTTTTTCCCCTTTCCTATATACTGTTCAGAATCAACCAACAAATGAAAAACCTACATGGTAATGTCTCAGCTCATTAATGTGAAAGGAAATGGGAGGCATATTGAATAACAAGTAACCAATCTTAAAAATAACTGCTAATTGATGAAGTGCAAATGATGGGCCTTTCATGGTGCTATATTTAGTACAATTCAGATTCATCCATAAAAACTTCATTTTAGAGGAAATGGGAAAATTGAGTTTTAGAGAGCAAAAAGTGGGTTTTCAAAAATGAAGAGGAAATAAATGCAGAATATCCAAATGCTTAGGAAGATGGTGGGACTATATTCTCAGTGATAACCTATTTGTTTCTATTGTTTCTGTGATTTCTATCTTAGAGCATCCAGGTTCTCAATACTTATTGAACATAAAAATTGCATTAGTTCAGTAGCAAATATTTAGTAACCGTGAGAGAAAAAAAAAAAAAAAAGACTGTTTTTTGGTCTTTGTGCCGTGGGATAATAAAAGAAGAAAGAAAATTAATGTCTTTTCTATTTTGATTGCTAAGTTTCAATACAAACAACAAGACTAGTATATACATTTGTGGGCAGAAATGCAAATGTTTTTAGAAATACCATGAGTGATTGATTGCTTAATCAAAAGATGAAAGTAGACTTTTTAGATACAGGTTTCTGTGTGGTCTTTTAAGATTGATTCTGTGTGAAAATTTGTGATCTGTGAAGCCAGACTACTTGGGTTCACATCACATCCCTCCCATTTATTAATTTAATCTCTCTGTGCCTCAGTTTATTTGTTTTTTTAATGGGTAGTGAATAATATCTTTCTCTTAGTGTTGTTAGGATTTAATGAAGTTATGTGTATAAAGTGCTTAGGATGAATTCTAGCATACATTAATGTAAGTTATGTCATTCACTAAAATGGAAACTCTGTGAGGGTATAAACTGTGCATTATTTGTAATTGTACCCCCAACAATTTTGTAAGTGCCAGGCACATAATAAACACAATAAATGTTGAATGAATGAATGAAATCCAATCCCCCTTGCATAAAATCATATGGAAACTGGTCACATCAAGGATGGTGTTCGTTGTTATTAGTGAATTCTCAATGATAGCCACCAGTGTAGTCAACAACAGAGTCCCAGGTAGGAAAAGGTTGCTCGGGCTTTGCTCCTAGGTAGTGCAGGTGCTTGAACTACAACACCTGACCACTAGAGGGCAGAGAGATAGTAACTGGCTCTGGGACAACAAACCAGGTGGAATAAATTGAAAGGCACGTAGTTTTGGTTTTAACCTTTGGGTGTTTCTCTTTAAATTATTTCATCTTATCAATGATGCATAATAATGTCTCCGAGAGGTAGTAGGTCTCTGAAAATGTTCTTCATGGAGACCATTATTTAACCTATGTTGGTTTAAGCCTATTGGATACAGCAGAAATACTCAACAAAGGCATTTAATTTTTTCTCTTTCTTTCACGGAAGTGTTAGTATGTCCATTTGATCCTCATTGATTTGATTAAAAAGTACCCATAAATATGTTGATACTGCTCATGTCCCTTCCATTTTTAATTTCTTTCTTAGTTGAAACAATTCCTCCTGGAAAATATTAACATAAATGAAAAATTCAAAATTTATCAGTAGTCAAGGAAACAACAAAATGAAGGAAGAAAGGGTCAGCATATGCTGGTAGTAAATTGTAATTGTCTAAAACTACAGCAAAAACCTCATATGAATTGGAGCAGAAATAATCAGCAACCTTCCAATATGTACATACTATATGGGCAAGTGAACTCTGGTCTATATAATTTGGAGAGTCAGCCAGGTCTGAGCCTTTGAAGATTACCATGATGATAACATTTGGATAGTATCTGAAATTTATGGCATTCTTACCAGAGTTATGAAAGGGTTTCCTTTTTCAGTATGCTTTCTAACCCAGTGACACAATAAATGTTTTAGTCTTTCCATTATATAAGCATATATGCCACTTACTAATAAAAATCTGTAGTTAACATTCTGACTATGAAATTAGCTTCACTTAATTGGGAGGCTGTATTTTGCAGCAGATAAAAAAGACCGGTGTTGGGAGTCAGGAAGATCCAGATTCAGAATCTCTATCTGTTATGTATGACCTTCAACAAATCCCTTTGTTTTTCTGTACCTCAGTTTCTTCATCTGTAAAATAGGAAGGAATAATATCCAGACAATATAAGTTTAAGGTGATATCTTAAGTGTTAAATCCTCTTTTTTGTCCATTCTAAACCTATTACATAAAGAGTCAGAGAGAAGTGAAAGCTACAGATAATTTTGAGTTATAGATATGTGAATTTTTGGATTCTTTAGTTGGTTGCTAGTCAGTATAATTAATTACATTTCACTAATACGTGGGACTTTTCCAAATTAGTAGAGAAAGTACTGAACATTATCATTGCATTTCCAGAGAAAAACAACATACTTACTATAAAAAGTATTTTGCCAAAATGATGAAATGTTCTTTTTGAAAGATTGCAATATAAGTAATATACTCAAGTAGCTTTCAGTGAGTAGAAAATCTAGCTGTGTCACTTGGTATAAAGAATTGTAGCTACCTTATTTTAGATTAGAAATGTGGTGGCTAGGACTTTATCCTGTCTTTCAAAACTATGCCATCTATGTGTAAGGGGAATGGGGATGACTAAGCTCATTTAGATAGGCCACAGATGCCTGTCACTCAATGATCCAAGTCTTCCCTCAGAACTAGTGCAATTGGAGAAAGTGACCTATTTCATTTTAGGCTGCATCAAGAACCAGAAGCAAATATGGAACTATTAAATGTACAAACGAGTTTGGGCCAAATTGGCTGGGGGCAAAAACTGAAAGTTAAAAAAAAAAACAGACTAGAAAATTGCTAGTCCCTTTGGAAGCAAAACTAATGCAAATAACTTAATTTTTAACAGTTTTATTGAAGCATAATTCACCAGTATAGAGAATCCAGTTTTATTATATTCACAGTGTTGTGCAACCATCATTATTATTCAATCCTAGAACTTTTTCATCACCCCAAAGAGACACACTGTACTCATTAAGCTGTCAATGCCCATTCTCCACTCCCTCTCCAAGCCCCTGGAAACCACTAATCTACTTTCTGTCTCTATAATTTTGTCTCCTGTGGACATTTCATAAAATAGGATCATACAATATGTGGCCTTTTGTATCTGGCTTATTTCATTTAGCATAATGTTTTTAATGTTTATCTATGTTGAAGCATATATCAGTACACATTCCATTTCTTTGCCTAATAACATTTAATCGTACAGATGTACCAAGTTTTATTATCATTCATCATTTGGGTTGTTGTTACTTTTAAGCTTTTATGAATAATACTGCTATGTACACTCATAGAAAGTTTTGTGTGGCCATACGTTTTCATTTCACTTGGCTGTATATACCTAGGAGTAGAATTCCTGGATCACATGATACCCATATGTTTAACTTTTTGGAGAACTATCAGATTGTTTTCCAAAGCAGCTGTACCATTTTCATTCCCGTGAGCAGGGTTCAAGGTTTCCAATTTCTCCACATCCTTGTCAACATTTGCTATTACGTGTCTTTTTGATTATAGGTATCCTAATGGGTGTGAAGTGGCATCTCGTTGTAGTTTCAATTTGCATTTCCCTAATGAATAATGATATTGAGCATCTTTTTATGTGTTTACTGGCCATTTGTGTATCTTCTTTGGAGAAATAGTTATTAAGATGCTTTAACCAATTTTAATTGGGTTATTTGTCATTATATTGTTATCAGAATTCTTTATATATTCTAAAAATAAGTCTCTTATCAGATGTATGATTTGCAAATATTTTATCCCATTCTGTGGATTATTTTTCACTTTCTTGATGATATCTCTTTGACACACAACTTAAAAAAATTTTCAGTCCGATTTATCTTTTTTTTTTTTTTTTTTGCTTCCTATGCTTTGGGTGTCATATCTAAGAAACCGCTGCCTAATCCAAGGTCATATGATTCATTCCTATGTTTTCTCTTAAGAGTTGGATAATTTTAGCAGTTAAATTTAAGTTGTTAGTCCATTTTGAGTTCATTTTTGTATATGGTGTAAGGTAGTTTAGGTGTCCAACTACATTCTCTTGCATGTGGGTATCCAGTTGTCCCCACACCATTTCTTGAAAAGACTACTGTTTTCCTGTTGGATGATCTTGGCACCATCGTCAAAAACCAATTGTTCATAGATATATGGGTTAATTTCTAGATTCTCAATTCTATTTCATTGATCTATATGTCTTCCTTTAGGGTAGTACTACACCATCTTGATTATTCTAGCTTTGTGGTAAGTTTTTCC
>NC_138385.1:11876205-11918313 GCF_054177405.1 Leptonychotes weddellii | reverse complement strand
TTAAAAAGGTATTGATAAGATGTTGGTTGAAAAAGGGAAAAAGAAAAATTAAAAAAAAAAAAGAAAATTAAAAAAATTAACTTTGAAAGACTAAAGAATCAGGGGGAAAAAAGCCATGAATTCTATGTGCTATATTCCCCTAGTGCTGGTGTTCTGCTGTTCTCACTGATGGTAAACTTGGTCTTGGCTGGCTGTTCTTGATCTTCTGGGGGAGGGGCCTGTTGCCATGGTTCCCAAATGTCTTTGCTGGAGGCGGAATTGCTCCGCCCTTGCCGGGTCCGGGCTAAGTAATCAGCTCGGGTTTGCTCTCAGGAGCTTTTGTTCCCTGCAAGCTTTCCGTATAGCTTTGGAGGACGAGAGTGAAAATGGCGGCCTCCCAATCTCTGCCCCAGAGGAGCCGAGAACTTGGGGGCCCCACCCCCCAGTGTGCTCCCAGAGAAAAGCAGTCAGTCACTCCCGTCTCCCCGGTCTCCAGCCACACTCCGTGCTCACCCGGCCTATGACCAAGCATTTCTATCTCTGGCACCCGACTCGGTGTGGAGTCTCCAAACCCAGCAGATCCCTGCAGTGCGCTCCCACGCCACTCTTCCCAGGGGAGGATGGGGAGTCTCCCCTGGATCTGCCGCTTTTTGGGCCCCTGCTGGAAGAGCAGTGGCCCGACTGTGCTGCAGATCACGGTTTATGGCAACCCTGAGCTGAGAGCCCGCTCCTCGGCTCCATCTGTGCAGCCAGCTTTCCTGCTCCGATACCTGGGAGCTCTGCTGCCTTTCTGTGACCCCGAGGGTCCTGAGACCACATTGTTCCAGCAAGGGTTCCACCCCCCGCTTAGCCACTGGAGCGACGTCCCTCAGCGGAGCAGACTTCTAAAAGTTCCAATTTTGTGCTCCGCTGCTCTATCACTTGCCGGTAGCCGGCTGACGGAGGCTCCCTCCCCCCACCGTCTGTGTTCCTGAATGTTGCCTCGGATTCACTTCTCCGCACGTCCTACCTTCCAGAAAGTGGTCGCTTTTCTGTTCAGAGAGTTGCTGCTATTCTTTTCTTCGATCTCCTGTTGAGTTCGTAGGTGTTCAGAATGGTTTGATCCCTATCTAGCTGAATTCCTGGGACCAGATGAAATTTAGGTCTCCTACTCCTCCGCCATCTTGCTCCTCCTCCTCCATATGAATCTTAAGATCAACTTGTTAATCTCTGCCAAAAAAGCAGTTGGGACTTTGACAGGGATTACACTGAATCTGTAGATCAGTTCAGGGATTACTGCCATCTTAACCATATTAAGTCTTCCAATTCATGAACACAAGATGTCTTTCCAATTGATTAGCTCTTCTTTCATTTTTTTCAACTTAATAATCTTAAATAACTTAATTTTGTAGAAGGAAAATTTTTGGAAGGGATGGTCTTTGGCAGTCATCCATCTCCTATCACACTTGTGACACCTCTTTCTGGCATCCACATCATGCCATGCTTTAGGTCTTTTCTCGGAAAATATAATAGACTTGATATTCAAGTGGACCTCGTTTAATACCACCTCTGTCACTTAAGAACTGCAGGATCATGAGAAAATTAAATCATTTTCTCTGTTCCAATATCCTCTTCTTGAAAATGGAGAAAAGGCCTGCTTCAGGATTACAGTAAAGAATCAATAAGTACTGGAAAATGTCTGCATGGCTCTGGCACATGGTGGTCATTAAATGCTACTCTTCCTTTTACCCTTTGCTCACATAGAAAATAAATCTTTCCTTAAGATGAGTGCCAATGGATAATGGGAAAACTAATCACTGATACTGTGCTACCCTTGTTAGGTAGCAGATAATGGATAATGGGGAAACCAATCATTGATACTGTGCTACCCTTACAGGTAGCAGATATAATTTTCTTAAAATGATAGTCATCTCAAGAATTATTTGGGTGAGATTTTAGGACATGTGCCTTTCAAATCACACATTACAGACTACTCCCCCACAACTGTATTGTTTACTACACACAAAATTTTATTAAGAATTAGAGATGTGTGTAAGGTATAACTTTTTGCCTAAAGATACTGACATTTGAGGTGGGGAGACAAGGAATACAAAGTAAATAATTTATAGCTGTTGGTTACCTGTAAAAACCTTCTCAAAATAATTATTCAAAATAAGTGGTATGAGGCTTCAGAGTAATAAAAAAGATCAAATATGGATTGAATTAATCTGTAAGGCTTTATGTAAATAAAGGTAAACTTAGCCTTGGATAGGAAGAGAAATGAGGAAGGAAAGAAAGGCATGAGTGAGAAAAACCTTTGTGTGATTTTTCAGGTTGAACCGTAGGCAATTATAATGGCTTTACTGGTCCTTGTGGGGAAAAGCTGCCCTCCTGTAACCAGACTTGGTGCAGTCAGAGCACTTGCAGTCTCTGAGGGGTTGCACTCAAGGACTCAGATCCCTCTGGCCAGTCCCCCACTTCACGTATTTGCATTCCTAGCCCCTGTGCCTTTATTCCTAGGTCTCTTTATGTGAGGCCTTAGGCAGAGATCACCTTCAAAGGCCTTTGTTCAGGCCCTCTTAACAGGAGAGGAGGGGGAAACCGTACAGACACTTCCGCACTCTAAGTTCCCAGTACTTTTCCACTTCGAGCCCTTCTCCGTTGTCCCTCTCCCCCGAAACTCAAGGTCCCTAAAATGTTGGAGCCTTTTGTTCTGGACTTCCTCAACAACAAAATAACCCTCACAGTGGCACTGATCATCTGACCCTCAACTGATAGGAGGTTGTGCGGAGGAAAATGAAACAGCGGGAGTCAGCACTTGCTTCAGCTCTAGGCTCTCACTTATACTTTCAGAGAGAGTGGTTAAGGGCTTAACTCTTTCATTTTTGGCTTATGGCTTTAATCAGCTACTCCAACACCTGGCAGCTCATCAATCTCTCCAAGCTCAGCTGAGCTCTTGATAGTAGGTAAGAGCAACTTGTTCTGGCTAAATATACAAAAGGGAACATTTCTTGGAAGAATATGAGATAGTTGAGAAAATCGAAGGAAAGCCAAGGAACCAAACTTCAGAAAGGACAGAGGGCAGAGAATCCTAGGCAGTAAGATCTAATTAACAATATTTCAGGAATCACTTTCTGGATGAATCAGGCCCAGCCCTTGTGTTCAGTACTTATGTAACTTCATTCTGAGTGAAAATTCTAGACAGAGGGTGTTTGGCCCAATTAGGGCCACATTCCCACTTTTGGTACCTTGTTTGATGGTCCACCAAAATTGCATCCAGTAGGGGTTGGATTGTTCCCCAGAGCAAAATGTGCTACCAGAAAAAGATGACTGGATGCTGGTAGGAAAAAAAATAAAGGAAGGGCATGCGTATTGTAGGGAAGCATTTGGAGGAAGAGTAAGGATCTCAGTTTCCCAGGGCCGTGGGGTCCATGTAGAGGAGTAGCAGGAGATGGATGAGGAACATCAAGGGCATATTGTGGGGAATCTTAAAAGTGAGACTAAGGAGTTTGTTCTTTATCCCACAGCCACAGGGAGCCATTAAAAATACTTGTTAGTGCAGCAACATGATAAAAGTAATCATTTAGTAATATTGCCCTGGTAACATGAGGCTGAATCGGGGAAGGAAAAGGGAACACGCTACGTTACTGTGAGAGTATAGGCATGAGGTATTAGCTGCCTGAAGGAGGATAAATAGAAAGAAATTCCTAGCCGCTGCAAATGTAGATTTTGGTAACTGACTGGTTGGATGAAAGTTGGGAGCATCAAAAATGAAGCCCGGCCAAAAGCTACCTTGGGAAGTAAGGAAGAACACCTCATTTTAGGAGAGAAGAGAACCTCAGTTTCCCTGTATGTAAAAGAGAGAGGTTGGACTAGCTCTCAAAGGGACTTCTAGCTCACAATTTTTCTGACTCTCTGAGTTTCGTTTTAGACACATCTGTATGTATACTAGGCCTGTGCATGCACTGTTTAAACAAATAGGCCTGTTCTTGGGGGGTTAGGGGTGGAGCTCCTATTAAATGTTACTCATTTTATTTTGTATCCCTAGACTATTCTGGGGCAGGAGATGGTTGTGCTGTTTCCTACCATCCCACAGGAATAGAGACATAGTTCTTTATATTTGCATATTCCTCTACAGATAGAGTACTCTTCACATCCATAATCTGATTTCACTCTGTGAGGTAAGCAGTACAGAAATACATCCATTTTATTGATGAAGAAACTGAAGTCTAATAAGATGAAGTGAGTTGCCCAAAGCCACACAACTAAGAGATGGAGTTAGGGTTGGATTCATTTGTTCTGATTTTTAGTCCAGGTCTCTTGTACTATACCAGCTATGAAAATGTCATGGCCTTTGAAGAAATTAAGATTGCATATAAAGAACCTAGCTTAGAGGGTGCTATAGCATATGGACATATTATAGGGATCTGGGTTCTTGAAAACTAGATCTGCTAGCTTTCTTTCCAAAAGTCAGAATGTGAATTAAACAGAAGGAGATATATAGGTTATAGAATGATTTCTGTGAGCTAGTTTCAATAATTTACCTTCTATTTCACTTCTCCCTAACACAATCACATGATTCATCAAAATTAAGCATCCCTCAACACTGGGCATTGAAAAAGAAGTTTATTTGTTGAAAGGATTGATAAAAATGGGAACACAGAAACGAGACCAATCACCCAGTATTTCCATCTCTCAATGGCTGCAGTATGGAATACTTTTATGGTTTGGGCATGTTCCACCTTAGGGATGAATGTTGCTTATGGTGGACAATGTGAATGGCCCACTGCCTCAGCTGCATGAGTAATCTGATAGCCCCCGACCCTCATGTTTTCCCCATTCCTGGGAGCACTCGTGGATAGCAGAGTTGGTTCTGCTGGCATGAATGCTCATAAGGCCTTTTATAATTCCTGTGTATCTGAGAACAACCAACTTCCCACTGGTCCTTCTCCCCTAAGCCTGGAACACTAAAAGTGGGGAGAGGCATTTATGACTCATTGATTTATTGTTTCCTAAAATATAGACAAAAGAGAGGAAGGTCCAGCAATATTGGTTTGGCTATATTATCTTCACTAAGGAGAAAATTTTAAAAACTCAAAACATTCCTCTGACTGAGTCACACTGACCAGTACAAAGTCATCTTTTGAAACTTGAGGTATTTTGAGAGCACATTAAAAAAAAATACTAGTTTAAAATCTGAACATGAGTTTGGCCTTTATTTGGCTTTGTTGAAAATAGAAAAACTCAACATGCAAAGTCTAAAATCTACTTCACCTTTCTTTAGCCCAACTCCTAAGATCAGATAATCACAAACAGAACTTTCAGAAATGTTCTCTACTGCCTCCAGTCCATCTATCTCATTGAGGCAGAGGTGTAGCAATCAGCCTTTGGAGCTACTGCTTTTATCTTCAAACCTCACAAATCCAGGCTAAGAAAAAGGCCAACATAACCAATTAGGTTTCACAGAACACTGATTATACATGTGTTTACCACTGAGATGTCTGTCTTTGTATGTGTAAGGGGGTGGAATGAAGTCAATAGATAGGATTTTTCCCATTTTAATTATTTCTTCCCATAAATATTTTTTCTTAAACCTCTGGCACTTGCTACAACATGTGTGCTAGTGAATACTCATAGATAACAAAAACTAATTAGCAAATGGAAAACAGGTACTGACAGGAAGAAAAAAACACTAACAAAATCTTATCCACCATGCCCCCCCCCCCCCCATCAAATTAGTGTAGCTTTAAAGTATTTGGTAAAATTTCTCAGGTTCATTTTCAGGCAAGTTTTTCTTCAACACATGCATTTATGATCACTCTCAGCTTAGAACCCTTTTGAGGACTTTCATCTAAGTCAGTGTTTTATCTTCTGCAGAAGCTCTACCCTGAAAGAAAAGAGTGAGCATCTTATCCCAAATATTAGCAGTTTGAATCTGATGAACTAATCTAAGGAGGAGAAACGACACTTCAGTTAAACCAAGCTTCCACATTTCCTTCTTGTATGTCTACACCTATTCCCCGGATCTTGAATTCCAGTTAACTGAGCCCACACAAAGGGCCAGAGCTAGTTGATGGAGATAGAAACTCAGATGGGACATGGTTTTTACAGTCAAGACTCTCAAGGTCTACTTAGAAATACAAAAATAGAAGCAAATAATTCTAATACAATACAGAGTGCTACCTGCAATAATAGAGATCTGTTATAAGAAGGATATGTACCAGAGGAGGAACAAGTCATCTTCGGTGGAAATAAGGAGGGGCTTTCCCGAGGAGGAGATATTTTCTTCGGGTGTTGAAATATGATTAGGAGCTCTTCGGACAGAGCAAAATGGGGAAGGGCAATGTGAAAGTAAAAACTGACATAAAGTTGAGATGACTGGTACAGCCAAATATATGGGGCAAAATAAAAAATTCAAAGAAGCCCACTGGCTTTTCCTATTGATTTACAACTTAATCATATGAGCACAATGAATATTTAGAGACTGTATGATATAAAAAGAACAATCAGAATAAGCTATTATGTCTTCCTGAATCTCATTTAAAACCTAATTAGATCTGGTGGGAAGCTGGCTGAGTCCCGTCTGGGTGGAAGGAGATAGATCTGTCACTATAAAAAAAAATATCAAAAAGTCAGTTTATTTCTCTACAAGCCCAGCATTTATCTTTAAACACCACTTTGCAATGCTGGAAGAGTGGATACTTGGTTTAGAAGAGATATTTTGGTTTATAAAGTGTTTTTTAAATATGTTTTCATCTGCTCTGTACCACCACCCTTTGAGGTATGGAAAAATAGATGCATTATTTATCCATTTTACTTATATTTAAACTAAGGTCAGAGAAGTAAAGTAACTTGCCCACAGTGCAGAGCATGTCAGTTTGCAGAGCCAGGACCAAAATCTAGACCTTCTGATACTAAAATCTTTGTTCTCTGCTCTGCCATACACTTTATTTACCAAAATCTGCAACACATTTACAGAGCAAATTATGCCATGAAATTGTAATTGTACTTAAATTGTTCTATAGCAATCTTCAATTATACCAATTAAAATTAAATTGAATTAATTCATTTCTTCGCAATAAACCTATTTATAATCATATCCACCTTGAGAGACATGTAGACAATGAGGTCATTTTTCTCCAAAAATCCTTGCAGTGGAAGACTCTGCATTCTTCTGCACTTTGCTAATTGCCCTGGGAGGTTGACTTCTGTACTTACACCTACGAGCTCCCTTGCCTTCAGCTTCCTGTTGGGTTTGGCCAGTTGGGGGGCACTGGCAGGTGAGAGAAAAAGGTGAAAGTGTGATTGGGGTATGTATTCCCCTGCCTCCCTCCCGGCTGGCCGGTGGGATGGCGATGTCCCTCGACTAACAGCCATGCTCCTACCATGTGGCCCTCTCAATATAACCATCCTGAATTCCAATAATCATTCCCTCCTTTGTCCCTTCAAGCCCAGAGTTGGTAACCCCATGTTATCCGCGGGGTATTTAACAATTCCTTGTTGCTTTTCCTAAAGCCTACCCACACTTTCGTAAATAATCCTTGTATTAATTTCTCCTCAAATGATAGAAGAGGAGTGTGCCATTGGTGAAGCCCCTAGCTTTTCTTTTTGTGTCCTTGTATCCATTCTGACAATCTTCTCATACAAGCTCCTGGTTTTGGAATAATCATCAGATATTCCCTGGAGTATTCTCAAGCCGCTGTCCCCCAAATCATGGCCCAGTGCTAGCTCTTAGTCATTCATATGAATATCTCTGTCGGATGTGTTTAGCGGTTAAGGATATAACTAACCCTTTGGTCCCTGAAGAACTATGGAGTCCGTGCTTAAAATGTAATTGCACTAGTTTAATGGCAAAACTCATGACACATTTCACAAACACAGGATATATATATATCAGCTGGGTCTAGGTGTGTTTAAAATCATCAGCTGTAAGCAGTTGATAGTGCCCTAGAAAAATCCACTGTACTTCTAAATTTTGATAACCATGAATCCAAAAAACTGTTTTTGTCATTTGAACACTGCCTTTCTCTACACTATTTGTTTTACTGAAAGGAAGAGAGCTGACAATGAATCCTTATGCAAAGAATATTTGTTCATGGGAAGAGAGCTATTATTTCAAGTACTAACATTACCATGTACTCTCAACCTAAATTCGCTTCTCCTTGACTACATTTTCTTCTCCTACATCTAAAAGGGGAGCCCTTTGGAAATGGGTTACTGTGTTACAGGTTGGAACTTACAGCTCAGGCAAAAGTGCCTCTATAAAAATCAGAGAGCTACTGGGAGCAATCATCCACATGTATATGTACATACCCGCCGAATAGCTCAAATGAGCATGGACATTTGAAGAGCAAGAGCTATATTGACACGGTAGGATTTCTGAAGTTCTCCCTCCGAATACTATAATACAGAGAAAGCGTGAGTGAATAGGTCAACAAACATGCTTGTTTGATGTTAGAAAACTGCATCAGTTCTTTCTGATGGATTTACTGATTGGTGCCCTGAAACAAACTCTCAGCTGATTCAAATAACTCATGTATTTTGCTGTTATTGTCCACGAAATTGACATATCCAACCAAATTACTGGTTGCTGCAGTTTTCTGTAGCAAACTCTAGTGGATGGATGAAAGCAATGTAGGTAACTTTGTAAGGCACATCCACAAAAAAAGCATATAGTATGGGATGGCGAAGATTCCTAACCCATCAATCATCACAACCCCATTCATTAAAAATAGCACAACAATGCAACAATTTGACGATAACTTCTAAAATTGTACTTGAACTAGGGCAATGCACAGAAATAGAGAAAATTTGTTGCCAGGATGCTTCTAGTGTCTGTAGGTTTTAAAAATAAGTTCCAGTTTTACTCCCGATCTGGAAAATCTCATTATTATCATCAAAAGGAATATCTGGTTCTGATGTCTTACATATTTACTATCTTTAAAATATAGCCAGGGGATGGCAGTCCTTGACGTTTATATTTATCTAATTTATTGTCCACAGGCTTTGAATTGCTTATTTAATTTAAATTAATGAGCCGTGTTCAAATCAAAGAAAGCTAAACTAATTAAGGCAGAATAGTCTAATCTGGCACTTTAAACTCTAAGATTTATTGCAGACATTCAAGATTTGCATTTGATTGCATTTACTGAATCAAGCCAGGAAGCTATTTGCCTCTAATACCTCTAATGGTTGGGCTAGGTTAATCTGCAATAAAGTCCAACCTGAGATTAGAGGTGGGAGTTCAGTTCAGTTCAACATTTGAGCACCGTGTGCCATATAGGTGCTGAGTACTGAGGCTGGATGGCTCGGCCTCATACCCTACCTTCAAGGAGCCCACAGTCTATTGAGAAGAATCAAAGGGGAGAGAGAGAATATCACGAGGGACGACCCTTTCTATCTCCTCCCAGTCGGAAGTCCACCCTCCAGAAGAGGATAGAATTTCCAAAGATACATTCAGTTCAAAAATCTCTTCCTGAGCCCCTACTACTATGTGTCAGAAGCTAGTACTAGTGCTAGTGACTGGGACTATGGAAATGAAGTTTTTGTTTCTGTAAATGAGATGTACCTAGAGAAGACAGAAAAGAAAGAAGTGTTTACAACAGAGTAGGACTAGAGAGCGACAGAAGCACTGTGAAGAGAAGTACAACTTGTTCCAAAGAGTTAAGGACGTGAGATGTTGCCAACTAGTACATTCAACAAAAAATTTAGTAAGTGCGGGCACCTGGGTGGCTTAGTCGTTAAGCGTCTGCCTTCGGCTCAGGTCATGATCCCGGGGTCCTGGGATCGAGTCCCACATCGGGCTCCCTGCTTGGCGGGAAGCCTGCGTCTCCCTCTCCCACTCCCCCTGCTTGTGTTCCCTCTCTCACTGGGTCTCTCTCTGTCAAACAAAAAAATAAAATCTTTTAAAAAAAAATTTAATAAGTGCACACTCCGTGCCAGTCCGTGGAGGTGAGAAAGAGGAGTAAGACATGGTTCCTTCTGTGGAGGAGCTCATGATTCAGTGGAGCCATGCATTGCAAAGTGCTAAAAATATTTGCATCAGATGGGTTATTATAACCAAAAAATTAAAAATATTTGGAATCCTCAACCTTCCGAAAAGCATATCACTGGTTTAAGGTTAAAAAAAAAAAAATTCTGCAGATACAATAATGAACAATGTGTATTTTAAAGATAGAAATGTCAGTTAGATGAAGGTTAGCAATTTTACTGAGTTGTACTGTGTATAAAAATAATTTACAAGGTGAAGTTCAAAAATGATTCACAATGCAATTGTGATTTCTATAAATTAACTTATGCTAAATTGCTTCAAATATTTTCCTTGGATTAAATTCCAATTTTATGACATTAGGACTGTATACACAATGTCAAAATCACCGGGTGAAAGGGTAAGATTTGGTCAACTGGTATTCACCTACTTCATGCTGATTTTATTACAAAAATATTTTTAATAAATAGAGCAAAGCTCAAACACTGATTCACAGAATTGTGGCCCCTGTACATTTCTGTACAACTGGGAGTAGCTGAATTGGTTAGGTACAGAACTTACAGTTACATTAAGCAGTTTGTTTGCATTTACACAGGGCATTTTCTTTTCAAGTTCCAAACCTCACAAATATTAAGATTGCAAATTATTTCCCCCTAAAACTTCTGTTTAATGGTTAAGAATCATTAATTTTTGGATTTTTTTACATGTGTCACCAATAGTTGGTTTTCTGCTGGGGGCCACTTTTCCCCCACAAAAATTGTAATCACTTAGAATTACGTGAGGCTGGCTAGAGAACAAGCATGCCACTGGCAGAGGAAGCTTGCCAGCCCATTGGCTTTACCTGCCATCAAAGTGCATCCCCAAAGTTGCTAGTGGTGGGGGGAAAAGACAAATTATCACATCATCAACCTGAAGAGTCACTTGAAATTATTTTAAGCTTACAATATGAAATCCAAGAGTGATGTACTATAGTATATATTTAAAAACTGATATCCTTATATTTTTAACATGCATACCTGGAAATTTCTTTCATTCCAAACAACACAAGGATCTTCTTTTTTTAAGATTTATTTATTTATTTGAGAGAGAGAGAGTACAGGGGGAGGGGCAGAGGGAGAAGGAGAGAGAGAGAATCTCCAGCAAACTCCCCGCTGAGCACAGAGCCTGACTCGGGGCTCGATCCCAGGACTCCAGGATCGTGACCTTGAGCCAAAATCAAGAGTCAGACACTTAACTAACTGAGCCCCCCAGGCGCCCCAATACCAGGATCTTATAAATAACTCCAGTCATCCCTTCCACCTTCCACATTATTGTTTTCTAGTATAGCCCCACCTTTTTTAAATCACATTACCTCAATATTATTCATTAATATGGTTAGTCGTTAACATGAAGTTAGCGAACTGGTTTTGTAAAGATGAGATAGTAAATATTTTTGGTTTTGCAGACCACACAGTCCCTAACACAATCACTTAATTCTGCTGACGTAGCATAAGTGGCCACAGACAACAGGTAAATGAATGCAAATGGCTGTGTTCCAATAAAACTGTATGTACAAAAATAGGCAGCAGGTGGTGTCTGGCCCCCCAGCAACAGTTTGCGGAATCCTGGTTTATAGACTCAGAGTTTGTTCACTTCCCCTTCAGTCCTTCCCACCCCCCTTCCTTTTGTTTTAACTTTCGCATCCCACTCCTTGTAGGATCCATTTCCTTCTTTCTGAAATGCGTCTTCTTATAGGTCTCTCAGAGAGTCTCTAAAGCATGAGCACTCTTTTACAGCAACGAATTCCTGAAGGTCTTTAGTCTGAGTTCCCAATCTCATTTGATGGGTAAGGATTTCAAGCTCCATGTAAAAAAAATTACAAGTTCTGATTATTTTCTTCAGAAGATCTTACCCTAATACAAAACTGTACCTACCCTATAGTTAAAACTATCTAATCATTATATAAATACGGACAAGAACTGAAAATGAGTAGGAGAAAATAAAATAGTTGATTTGTTAGAATGGTAGGATTGTAGGTGATTTTTTTTCGAGTTATATTTGCTCAATAACTAAATTTTTTAAAGTTCTTGTTTCAAGTGATTCAACTTTCTTTTCCGTAGAGGAAAAATATTCCTAGCTTTCACATAAACTGATACAATACCAATATTTAAATAGAATGACATTGGTTCCCCTTTGTAAGTTTCCAATTTCTCAAAGAAAATTGGGGAAAGCTCTTGACAACTCTGTGCGGTTACACGTGGATGACATAAATGCTTTCAACATTGATTCCCAGTGTACACTGGTCCTTCCCAAGAGGCCCGTGCGCCCAGCCCACGTGCTGGCAATCGGCATCCTCTTGGTGTAAGAACTGTACTGCAGTCCCAGCCTCAGCTTCCATCAGTGTCGTCTGCGTTGCTGATTGAATTTCAAATGTATGCTGATCTGAATGCCCTTGGCAATGGGTGTTTGAGGAAAAAAACCCTGTTATTACACTACAACTGGAATCACCTTAATCTTACACTCTTGGCCTTTGGTGATTACTGTCATCATGTCATTTTCTGTATCAGTTATCTAGCACTACATAATAAACTTGCTTAAAACTTAGTGGCTTAATTAAGCAACTATTTCTTATCTCTCAAGATTCTGTGATACTTTTCTGATCTGGGCTGGTTTGAGTTAGCTTTTCTGGGCTCACTGATGTGCCTGTCATCAGTTGGTGGGTTGAGTGGAATGATCTAGGATGATCTAGGATGGCCTCACTCACAGGTCTGGCACTTGGCAGGCTTGAATGGAACATCTAGGTTCACCTCTGTAGTGAATACTATGGCATGCAACCCAGATCCCCCTCTTCAGGGCCAAGACATTTTCCCTACAGTGTCTAGAAGTGTTGCCTGCTAACAAGTTACTACTGAGTCTCCACCCCAATAATTGCCAAAAGGAGCTTCTTAACCCAAGATCATAATCCTTCCTCAAGGCCAACCATCATCCAATGACTGGTTGATGCAGACATTAAAATGCCTGGCCCCTTGGCCTCAACAGGAAACAGCTTTCAAGGGCCATCTCAGCTCTAGAGCTCCCAAAGGGATCAGCTGAGACCTCTGTCTCAATTGTGTTGCAGCCTAACTTCCCCTATGACCAAGCCCACATTTATTACTGCCTTACAGTTGTTGCCAACAGCACTCCCCAATAAACTTCCTGCTTGAAAGTCTCAATCCCAGAATCTGTCTTCTGACATGATCTAAGACATCCTCCATGTGGCCTCTCACCCTCCAGCAGGCTTTCTTGGGCTCACTCATCTGAAGGTGGTTATAGGGTTCCCAAGAGCATAAAAGTAAAACATCAAGTCTTCTAAAGCCTGGACTCAGAACTTGTACCATTTCTCTTCTGTTACATTATTTTGGTCAAAGTTATCAGTAAAGTAATTTTGAATGGGTTAAATAATCTTAAGAGCAATGACAGTGAGGGGTGCCTGGGTGGCTCAGTCGTTAAGCATCTGCCTTGGGCTCAGGTCATGATCTCAGGGTCCTGGGATCGAGCCCCGCATCGGGCTCCCTGCTCGGCGGGGAAGCCTGCTTCTCCCTCTCCCACTCCCCCTGCTTGTGTTCCCTCTCTCGCTGTGTCTCTCTCTGTGAAATAAATAAATAAAATCTTAAAAAAAAATAGCAATGACAGTGAGGAAGAGGATGACGATGATGATGTCCTTTCAATGCTTAATTTGTCATAGGCACTGTTCTAAGCACTATATATTTTTATTTAAATTTTACTTAGTTAACATGCAGTGCAATATTGGTTTCTGGAGTAAGCACCATATTTATAATAACTTATTTAATACCATAGCCTTATGGGGTAGGTACTGATGTTCTCCTTTTTTATAGCTGAAGAAACAGTTTCCTCAAATATTTCCCCAAATGAGCTACATCTAGTGCGTGGAATCCATGAAATATCTCTGATCCTAAAGTGGAGGATCACAGCTTTGTGATATACAGAGCAGTCATTCCAATTGGCTGATTTCATTTTGTGGCTTTAAATCATTAAACAGTGCTAATGCTAGTGAGAAATTTCATTGATTTCATAATCTTTTAAAGATTTGTTTTTATTTATTTATTTATTTATTATTTATTTATTTATTTATTTATTTATTTGAGAGAGAGACAGAGAGAGTGCAAGAGAGAGAACACAGGCAGGGAAGGGTAGAGGGAGAAGCAGACTCCCCGCTGAGCAGGAAGCCCGACATGGGACTTGATCCCGGGACTCCAGGATCATGACCTGAGCCGAAGGCAGATGCTTAACTGACTGAGCTATCCAGAAGCCCCTGATTTCAGAATCTTATCAAATGACTGAGACTTGGGTGAAGCAGGGACGTGGGAGTCTTCACTTATTCCGGACTTTTTTGGACTACAAATGTTGTGGCCTTCAGTGTTGTGCTCATGGACCTTTACCATATCTTACTCACTAAGGGATTCCTCTGCGGAAAGAATTTCATTAGAAGGATTAGTCTGGTGCAGTCAAATGCCCTGCTGTGCATCAGAGCAGACATTTCAAGCACCAAGCCAGCTCATATTTGAATAGAGGTGGATTTAGTTACTGATCCCATGTATTTATACTGTCTGCCTTTTAATGATTGCTTTTTTCCAACCTCCCTTGATAATCAGGAACTATTTATTTATGGCTACTGAAACACTACAGAGGCAGCATGGATTTAGCGGAGAGCTTTATACAGCTATGAACTAACTAACCATCCCCTTAGTCCTCTAACTTAACCATTTGTAAAGGAATGTGAGAGCTCTGTTGCATCATTTATACCTCACTGATTGACAGGACGGATGTTCGGTCTGCCTGGCTGGGCGGGTATTTCCTTTCTCCCTATTTGGCACATTCTTGACAAAGAAGCTGAGTTGGTCATGGGAATGCAAGTTTCTGTCCTCTCATACTATAATTTCCAAACAAGCTTCTAGAGAACAAAAAGGACAGTTTAAATGCCCTACAATTACAGCATATGCATTTTTCACCGCTGTGGGATTGTAAGTGGTCTAGAGTTGTAAGTGGTCTAGAATTCTCCACCTGAAGCTCTTTCCTGTCACTTGTACCATAGCTAGAACACTGCAGATATGATTCATGATATAAACACATGCATCTTTCCCCCTTAATAAAATTTAAAAAAATATCTTGCAAAGTGGGGCACTGTTCAGTTGTATTCTTTAAAAACTGGTCTACAGTGTGTTATCAGAAAATTTGGGCTGAGAAGGGAAGGTGTGATCTAACCACTTCCTTCAAAATGTAATCATTGACTTAAAAAAAATTATAACTATGCTCCTGGGACAGTAAGTAAAATCATTAATGAAAGGTGACTGAGCACCAATAAAGTTTGAAAAAGTTCCCCAATGAATGGTAACTAGCCAAATCAGAATGTTAATTTTTATTTTGTTGTATTTATCACTTGTTGAGCACATTAAACTAACAGAGCTCAACGTTAGGTTTCTTGACCTCAGTATTATTGTTGGTATTACATGCAGAGTAAGATTTTCACCCACGGAAATTATTTTGATGAATTTCTCAGTGGACTAAGGAAAGATTCTCTCTCATTTCTGACTCATAAAGTTGCTATTTCATTCACTTCAGTTGGCAATGGAAAAGATAATTCTCTGAAATTGTCAGGCCACTCATACCCTATTTCATATTATATTTGGGTTTGTCTACTTCTATAAGTAGGACAAGGCCATCACCTGATGACAGTTCCAGGAGTCTCTGCCTACTCCTCTCCACAGGCTCCTGGGTATTGTGTGCACCCGACTCAGGGAAAGCCCCGCCTCACTAAATAGGGCCAAACTTCTCAAACTGAGAGAACACCAGCATTTTTATTCATGGAACAATGTGCTAAAAATGCTTTTAGCAAATGATTTGTTGTAACTGAGTTAAAAATGTGGAGATTTCTCTGGTTTTTTAGCTGGGTCTCTGTTTTTACTTTATGTGACTGAGATGTCAAAAAAGAGGTAGAGAAATGAATTTTTTAAAAATTGCCCCAAATAAGAACAAATAAAGGCTTTAAGGCAGTTTGTTTTCTCTTCTTAAGCCTTCCCGATTCCACTGATGACATCCTGTTCCAAGAGAATTAAAATCAAATCATCAGTTAATTGTATCTATATGCACAGATATTTTCTTCAGTGTTCAAATCCCTTTGAAATTGTCTTCCCTTTAGCTGTTAATTTCTTATTAAGTGTGTTTTTGGTACAAGCCTGAAATATCATTAAGCTGCCACAGATGGTTCTGCCTTGATCACATTTTTTTCCTCAGTCAGTTTTTCCCTTGATGTAGCTAGGAGCTAGTTTCCTGCTTTGATTTGCCTGAGATTTTGAAAACAAGAAATGCAAATGTCATTTTACACCATAAACTGGACTAAATTTCTTTTCCTCCTCAGAATTCCTCGGAGGATCTTTGTTTACGTTGATTTAAGTTGTGTGGCTATTTCTAGCCTTGTCGCATGTGGATTGTTTCCCTGAAATTTGCTTGAACTGATTTAGTCTTTGTGACCAACTGAAGGCATTTATCAAAATCATTAAAATAAACCCACTTTTCATTCATTTATCTGTCTAGATGTTTAGAATATGTGTTTTAGGATCAATATTTTGAGCCACTTTCCCCATCTGTCCACTTTTCTATGCCACTATAAACCTGAATGCCAGTAGTCCTAGTGATAGCCATATATACAATAAAAGGATTTGAAGGTGTCAATGCTGATATTTTAAAGCAGTTTTCCCAAGTTCATGTACAAAATCTTGTTTTATGTGCTGAATAGATGGCGGAAATCCCTTCCAAATATCTGAAGACAAAGAGCCACCTCTTGATTCAAGCTGTGGGTTTTTTAAGGATGGAAACCTAATTAACCTTGATTATGGACCTTCAAGAGCCAGTGTGATGCTGTGGGCTCAGTAGATTCTTGGTGAATTACAGACTGATTACCTGAAAATCACAGGCTGTGAAGAGACTGTTAATTAGAAATTAAATTGTAGAACCGATGAAATAATATTTAATACATTCTATGAAATTAAATTTAATCTAAAAGATAAACTAGAGACCTTTAAAAATGATCAACGCTATAGAAACCATAATTGGAGGTAAATATGAATGCAAACAGTCCAGAAAAAAAAGGCAGCATCGGATTGTGACCAATAAAAAGCTCAGATACCCCTCACCCTCTGCCACCTAACATGTGGCCCTACTTCTTTCTCCTTTCCCATTATCTGGAGAAGATTTAAAGAAAGGAAATCATACGGGAGGTGATGCTGTGCATATCTTTCTTGTTCATTTAATGTGCTTGTTATTCTCCACTCCTGGTTTACCTTGTTCTTTGTAAGAATCTGTATTTGTATATATGGGAAGTAAACTGCAGTAAAAACATATAATTCAATTGTAGCTTACAACAACATAACTAACTCAGTTTTTGTCTATCACTGTGACCCCAAACAAAAAAAGTAGGCGAGTCTGGTTCAGGTTCAAGTTGATTCTCCTCCTGCATATCTAAGTATTGACAATATTAAAATTAAGGAGGTAGCTTACAGAAGTTCACTTTAGCTATCTCATCTCTTTAGCAACCCACACGAAGCAAGAAGTGGTGTCCAATGACAGCGCAATGTTTTTGTACCATCTCTCCCTACAGGTCACCTCCAAACTGTCTTTGGTAACTTCCAACTTCTGGCACTCCAAATGCACATGCTTCTTTGCACCCCTCTGCTAAAGCCCTGGTGAAATATTTCATTGATTTTGTAGAAATATTATAAAATATTCATACTAGACTTCTTCATTCTACAAATGTGGAAACCAAGGCTCAGGGAAGTAAAATGACCTACCTGATACTACAGAGCTAATTGGTTACACTCAATACAAATACAATTATGCCATAATCCAGAACCTGGAAAAACTGTTGTACATTACTTTGAAATGCAGTTATATTCCTCCACAGGAACCATCTGAAATGGGTACATTACTGAAATGAGAATTTTTTTTTTTAAGATTTTATTTATTTATTTGACAGAGAGAGAGAGAGAGCTAGCAAGGGCAGGAACACAAGCAGGGGGAGTGGGAGAGGGAGAAGCAGGCTTCCCGCCGAGCAGGGAGCCCTATGTGGGGCTCGATCCCAAGACCCTGGGATCATGACCTGAGCCGAAGGCAGACGCTTAACGACTGAGACACCCAGGCGCCCCTGAAATGAGAATTTTAAGATGAAGAATGGAGGTAAACCCTATGTGGAGTTTATAACGTTCTTCATTTTTGTTCTGCATTTTGTTGTGCATATCTTAGGCCTGTGTGGATGACACAGTAAATATCATGAATACAAAGGGTGCTTAGGTTATAATTTCAGCCCTGGGAGACAATAATAATTATACCACCAATAATAAAACAGTTGACCTTTGAGCGACATGGGAGTTAGGGGCACTGACTCCCCCCTACATAGACAATGATCCACCCACAACTTTTGATTCCCCCCAAAACTTAACTACTAATAGCCTATTGTTGACAGGAAGCCTTACCGACAATATAGAGTTGATTAACACATATTTTTATTATATACTGTATTCTTACAATTAAGCAAGCTAGAGAAAAGATAACATTATTAAGAAAATAATAAAGAAGAGAAAATACATTTACAGTCCTGTATGGTAAAAAAATCCACATATAACTGAACCCATGCAGTTCAAGGCTTTTTTGTTCAAGGGTCAACTGTAATTCCTCTTATTTTTTGTCCTTTTTTTGTTATTATAACACTTACAGTGAATGCACATATTTTAAGTGTAGCATTGGATTAGTTTTGACAGTTACATATACCTGTGTAAATACAACCTAATCAAGAATACAGAATATTTCCATCACTTCAGAAAGTACATCTGTTCACCTTTTGAGTCAGTTCCAAACCAAGCCCAGTGCAACCATGTTTGGATTTTATTACCATGGATTTATTTTGCCTGGTTTTGTACCTCATATAAATGGAATCATAAAGTGTTTTCTTTTTTTATTGTTCTGACTTCTTTAACTCAACATATTGTGAAATTCATTCAAGTTGTTGCCTATATATCAGTGTCTGTTTTTTTAAATCCTAGTGTAGTATTCCATTATATGACCATAATACAATTTGTTAATCCATTCTTTCTTTGATGGACTTTTAGGTTGCTTCCAGTTTTAGACTCTTATGACTAAATCTCCTATAAGCATCCATTTACAACTCTTAGTATGAAAATATGTTTTCATTTCTCTTGAGTAAATACCTAGGAATGGAATCTCTGGGTCAGAGGCTAGGTGTATATTAAACTTTATCAGAAACTACCAGATGATATTCCAAAATAATTGCATCATTTTACACCTCTACCTGCAAAATATGAGAGTTCCAGTTGCTCCACATCCTGACCAACATTTGATGTTGTCAGATATTTCAATTTTAGCCATTTGGGTGGGTGTGCAGTGATATCTAACTGTGGTTTTAATTTGCATTCCCCTGCTGCCTAATGATACCGAGCACATGTTCATGTGGTTAATGGTTGCATGTAGATCTCTGTTGGTGAAATTTCTGTATTTTGCACATTTTTATTAGGCTTTTTCGTTTTGATTTTAGGAGTTCTTTGTATATTCTGTTTAAGTCCTCTGTCAGTCTCTGGCTTGCCCTTTCTTTCCTTCCTTCCTTCTTTTTTTCTTTGTTCCCTCCCTCCCTTCTTTCTTCTTTCCCTTCTCTCCTTCCTTCCTTCTTCTCTCCCTCCCTTCTTATTGCTCCTTCCTTCCTTCCTTCCTTTTTCTTTTTTTCTTTCATAGACTTTATTTTTTAGGACAGATTTAGGCTCACAGAAAAATTGAGGGGATGGTATAGAGATTTCCCATATACCTTGTGCTTCCACACATGCATAGCCTCTCCCATTATCAACATCCCCCCACCAGAGTGGTACATTTGTTACAATTGATGAACCTGCACTGACACACCATTATTATCCAAAGTCCATAATTTACACTAGATTCACTCTTCATGTTGTACATTCTGAGTTTGGACAATGTATAAGGCCATGTATCCACCATTTTAGTATCATACAGAGTAGTTTCACTGCCTTAAAAATCCACTGTGCTCTGCGTATTCATCCCTCCTTCCCCCCAACCCTTGGTAACTACTGATCTTTTTAATATCTCCTTAGTTTTGCTTTTTCTAGAATGTCATATAGTTGGAATCAAACAGTATGTAGTCTTTCCAGATTGGCTTTTTTCACTTAGTAATATGCATCTAAGGTTCCTCTGTCTTTTTGTGGCATAATAGTTCATTTCTTTTTAGCACTGAATAATATTCCATTGTCCAGATGTACCACAGTTTATTTACCCATTCTTTGTTTTTTTTCCATCATCTCTTTAAAAAGCAGAATATTTAAATTTTAATGCAGGACATTTTTTTCATTGTCTGGTTAGTGCTTTTTGTGTCTGGTTTAATAAATGTTCACCTACCCTTAGGCTACAAATATACTTTGCTATGCATTCTTCTAGAAAATATATAATTTTAGCCTTTATGTTTTGATCTATGATCAATAATAAATCACTTTTGTAAAGCATGCAGTAGAGAATCAAGTTTCAGTTTTTCTTTGTATGTTTATCTAATTATTCTAGCACTGTATGTTGGAAATATGTTATTTTCCCATTTAATTCCTTGTGTTTCCCAAAGATTTCTTATATATATTTAAATTTATTTCTGTACTCTTTATTGTTTTCCATTGGTCTATATGTCTATCCTTACATCAACACCACACTGTCTTGATTACCATAGCTTTACAGTAAATACTGAAACCAGATACTATGAGTTTTCCAACTTTGTTCTTTTTTTTGTTCTTTGTTCAGATAAAACATTGTTTTATCTGTTACATGTATTTTGCACTTCCATACTAATCATATAATCAGCTTATTAATTCTACAAAAAAGTTTCTTAAAACAGGATTTTAATTGGGATTGTATTGAATCTCTAGATGAATTAATATCTCAACAATATTGGGTCTTCCAATTCATTTACTTAGGACTTCTTTAATTTCTCTCAGCAATATTTTGTAATTTCCAGTATAGAAGCCTCATATATTTTCTTTGTTAAATTCAGTCCTAAGTATTTTTGATGCTATTATAAATGGTAATATTTAAAATTTTTATTTTTCCATATGTTTTCTGCTAGTATATAGGAATGCAATTGATTTTTATATGTTGATCCTTGTATTCTTCAATGTTGTTGCGTTTACTTACATTTCAGTAGTTTTTTTTTTTTGTAGATTCCTTAGGATTTTTACATGAATAATCATGTCATCTGTGAACAAAGTAATTTTACTTATTATTTTTCTACCAATATCTTTTATTCATTTTTCTTACCTTACTTCATGGGCTAGGTCCTCTCAATCACTGTCAAATAGAATTGGTTAAAGTTTATATTCTTGCTTTGTTCTTGATCTTAGGGAGAAAGCACTTTATACTTCACTGTTGTGTGATGTTATCTATTACCATTTAACAACTAACACAAAACTTAGTAGTTAAAAACCACACTGGTTTATTACTTTTCACAAATCTGTGGATTGGCTAGGGGCTTACTCTGCTAGTTTCTCCTAGGCTAACCCACATGGATGCATTCAGCATGATGTACAGCATAATGTACTTGGCTCAACTGGGATGCTAGCACAGCTAAGGCCTTTCTCCATGAAATCTCAGGACCTTTCTCCCCATGTGGTCTCTCATCACTCAATAGTTTGATGAGGCTTCCTTACATGGCTGCAAGAACATTTCAAGCAGGCAACAACAGAAGCTGTAAGGCCTCTAAATCCTAGGCCCAAAAGTAAGACAGGATACTTTGGCCATATCTGTTGGTCAACAGAAGCCACAGTGCCACAGTAAATTCAAGGAGAGAGGAAACAGGCCTCACTGATTTTTGGGAGAAGTAATACGTGGTTGATTGTTGGGGGCTATATTTGCAGAAAATCTACCACATTAGCTGCAGGTTTCTGGTAATTGTCATTTGTTATGGAAACTCCCTTGGATTCCTAGTTTGCTAAGAATTTTTTATCACAGGAGAGTATTGAGTTTTATCAAATGATTTTACTACATATATTTAAATGATCATATAGTTTCTCTCCTTTATTCTGTTAATGTTAATGTTCAAAATATATTGATTGATTTTCAAATGCTAAAGCAACCTTAATAGCTGCCATTATTAAGGACCTACTATGTGCTAAGAACTTTATATGCATGATTGACTTATTTTTCCTGAAAAGTAGGCATTATTTTCCCATACTATAGATAAGAAAATTGTGTTTCCGTGTTGAAGTTATTTGCCCAGGGTCCCTCAGCTAGTAAGTGGCATATCCAGTATTTAAATATAGGTCAGCTGGGTGCCTGGGTGGCTCAGTTGGTTAAGCGACTGCCTTCGGCTCAGGTCATGATCCTGGAGTCCTGGGATCGAGTCCCACATTGGGCTCCCTGCTCAGCAGGGAGTCTGCTTCTCCCTCTGACCCTCCTCCCTCTCATGCTCTCTGTCTCTCATTCTCTCTCTCGCAAATAAATAAAATCTTAAAGAAAAAAAATTAATAAAAATAAATAAATAAATATAGGTCAGCTGACTCTAAAATCAACATTTTTCTTCTACATCCTGGTAGTGGAATACTTAAAAAGGAGGTGGAAAACCTCCAGCCGCAAATTCTCCTAGTTTCATCATTTTGATACTTATTTAATGTTATATGTAGGTCTAACCTTTGAACTTCTTGAAAGTTCTTTATTACATATGGACCTGGTGTTGCCCACTTTTGTACTTGATAGTCTACAATTTTTTTTATCAAATACTGAAACTCAAAATACTAAGACAAATTAGAAATGACTAAAGCTGATAGATTTTAACTTCCCTCTCAGATTCAAGTCACATCACAGTGGCTGAGTAAGTACAGAAATGTGTAAACAAAAATTACATTATAGAACATTTGACCCCAAATCCTATTGCTACTGACTCCCAAATATGATTAGATAGGATAAGAACACACAAAATAATGTCTTATATTTCCATCAAACACAACAAATGATCTTAGCTATGATAAAAATGGCAAATTATGGTGAACCTGTGACTCAAAAATTGCAGCTCTTCCTACACTACCACTCTACTTAAAAATATATTCATGAAAATTGTCTTTTGTCATAGAGCACTGGGGGAATAAGATTCTGTTTTTAGTCATATTAAGTGATTTTAGTCATATTGAGACGTTATCTGTAGTTAATCAGAATTTCCCCACTGCAAAAGATACAATGCATTTTTGTAAGGAACAGTACAATAATCCTTTTTGGTATAATACTTCCAAAGCTTTGTCTCTATCATCATGTTACTCTGTGTCTGTAAATAACCCCTTATATGAATATAAGCCTTTACCATGAATCATACTTAAAAATAATGCTTGGATACCTAAAACTGAGGTTCATGTCCAGTGGGTTTTCACTGTTGTACTAGTTCTCTCTTAGTTAAAATATTTCCATATGTGGCATCTCTATAATATTCTGAATTTATAGCTCCAGAGAAAGAAACTGGGCCAATATCAAGAAGTGGGCTTCTATAACACAGACATCATTGGTGGTATCATGTAAGGAAACCTAGGTACGTTCTTCTGCCCAGAATTATTTGTGCCCCACACCTCTCACTGCTTATAATTCCCCCATTTTGGCTGGCAATCTCTTTTAAAATGTAAACAATTTAAGGGTGAACACATTAACCCAATGATAAAGCCAAGTAACATTCTCTAAAATACGCGTAGTGTTCTGTATTTTGTAAAGGATAATTACACTTTGGGAATTATACACGCTGGAATTATTTCTATCTCCTTTAACTGATCTGATCTTCCTCAGAACCACCTAAGTCATATGGTTCAGCAGTACTATCAATGATGGTAATAATAAAACCCCTCTATAACACATACTCTGTGCCAGACACTGTTTTCAGTATTTTACATATATTAATTCATTTGATCATTACATCAACCTTACAGGATAGCTTCTATTTATATTACCATTTTTAAAGATGGTAAAGCCAAGTCATGGAAAAGTTAAGTACCTTGCCCAAGGAAACAGGACTGGTAACCAGTGAGTCAGGATTCAAATCCTGGCAGTCTGGTTCTAAGGGTCTATGCCCTTAACCATTTCTCCAAGATCATCTACTTATTCATTTATTCAGGAATTATTTACCAAGTGCATACTATAGACGCTCTTCAAGGTCTTGGAGATACAGCAATAAAAAACAGATTTGGTCTCTCCTCATAATGAGCTTTTATTCCAGCCGTAAACAGAAAGGGAAATTTCACTTAGTAATAAGTTATATGGAAACCAAAAGGCTGTGTGAACGACAGTAATGAGGATGAAGGGACCTAGGAAGGCCATTCTGAGGAGAAGACACTGGAGCTGAGATATGAATAAGAGGAAACAAGCAGCCATGTATAAAATTTTAGGACAGAGTTCACCAGGAAATAAGAGTAGCAATAACTCTAAGGTGGTAATGACTTTGAAAAGAAAGAAATCAAGTGGGGCTAGAATGTAGAGAATGGGGGATATCAGAACACGAGAGAGACATCAAAGGGGCCTTGATTACATAGAAGGATTTGGGAGTTTGCTCTGACTAAAATGGAAAGTCATGGAAGGCTTTTAGCAGGGGAGTGCCATGATCTGATTTAAATTTAAAATGGCTATTTCTGGCTGCTTTGCAGAGAAAGAACTTTATAGGGTTAAAAGTGGAAGCAGAAAGACCAGTTAGGAAAATACTGTGGTAGTTCATATGAGAAAAGATGAAGGTATCGTGTAGATTAGGGGCAGGGGAGATGATAAGTAAGTGGATTTGGGGCATGTTCTGTACTCACAGCTAGTAAGGAGAACCTGGATGAAAATTCAGGTTGCTCTGACTAAATTTATGCAATAATTGTCTGACCTTAAGAAGCTAGTTTCAATTCTAGCAGTGAAAAAGTGAAGATTTTAATTGTGAGAGGGAGGAAGAGGAGAGAAATGAGAAGGGAAGGAGAAGGAGGGAGAGAGGGAAGAAGGAGGACTGAGAGATTTGGGGAGTATGGAGTACTGAGGAGTATCCTCCAAGTGGGTTGCCATAGTTAGGGGCTTTAGACAGTAGAAGGTCTCTCAATTTGGGGGAGCAGATATTTACTATTACATAATAGAAGACCAATTTAGTCTTGAAACTCTGCTTATAATAAAATAAAGCCAGACCGACATTACTTGGTCTCTAGGTTGAGAGATATTATTGGTGTTTATGATCATAAACACGGCTTTACCCTTTATCCTCCCAAACGACATAGCCCCCTCAAAATGACAAGCATTATAGAATTCAGTCAAATGAACTTAATTTTTCTCTAGCTCCTTTAAAAGAGAGTGATTTAGCAGAGTAATGCCATTTTCCTTTCAAATAGGACTGTGTATAAGCAAAGCATATGTCTCCTGTGCATCCCAGCCAGTCTAGTATGCTGTGAAAGCCTGATAAATGTTCAATCACTCTAATGACCTATGACTTCTTCCTGGATGTCCTTAGGCTTTTCTCTGGGGTGTAAAGACTACATTATTCTGGGAAGCAGTAACAGTAATGGTTTGCTCAATTAGTGTGAGTATTAGCTGTGACTAGGTCCAAATGATGAAATTGTAGTTTTAAGTATTTTAGATGTAAGGCACAATATATCTAAAACCTCTTTTGTAGATTAAATCAAGTTATAGCCAATATTTCATCAAACTCCATTTAACAAAGCTTGCCAAGACTTGGAGGATCTCTCTCTCTCAACCTTGTTTCTCCTTCACTTCCCTCTCTTGTCAAACCCTGTTCTAAGGAAAAGATTTGAAAGTATAAGGAAAGATTTGAAAGTATAAATGTCTAATAAGGCTTCAGGTATTTGCTTCTCCAGGAACAGTCTCATTTTAACAGGAAAACAAGAAATTCTGAGCCAAAAGAATAAAATCTCAGTTATAGAATTTGTCCATCCAGGAAATGGGCAGAGCAAATAAATCAAATGGCCACTGTATTAGTCAGGATTCTCCAGAGAAACAGAACCAATAAGGGGTGTGTGTGTGTGTGTGTGTGCGCGTGTGTGTGTGCGTGTGCACGCACGCGCATGTGCATGTGCGTGCGTGCATGTGCGTGTGCACACGTGCAGATTTATTTTCAAGAATTGGCTTGCAAGATTAGGGAGGCTGGCAAGTGTACATCTGCAGTGTGGCCCAGCAGTCTGGAGACCCAGGAAAGCCAATGCTGTAGTTCCAGTTCAGAGGCAGTCTGCTGGAGAATTCCCTCTTGCTCAGGAAGCCTGGTCTTTCTGTAGTATTCAAGACCTTCAAACGATTAGCTCATGCCCACCTACATTATGCAGGGCAATCTGCTTTACTCAAAGTTCATGGATTTAAATGTTAATCTCATCTAAGAACATCCTCCCACTTGACACATAAAATTAAACATCACACTTTTGATAAGAACTGTTAAGAATATGGTTCTATTTGTTTACTTCTTATATGGTTCATGTCCTCATTATATGTGATCCTCTTTTGTTTGCAGTTCTGTTCAAACTCAAGATAGTCACATATATATCATCCACATGTTTGAAATGTTACCTTCTATTTGTATAGGACATGATAAAAAACCTATAGGGAAATATTGACCATGTCCAATTTGACAAATGTATATATTGAGCCCTTATTATAATGGTAGGGATTGCAGGAGAAAATAAAAAATAAGACATGGTCTTTATTGTTACATGACAGATTGTTAATACTCTTATAAAAGAAGTATGAGCACAATGAAGGGAAATTCAGAGAAGGGAGACATCATATCCCATTGAGAGAATATGTCCATTCTGGCCTTCTTTCCTTCAACAAATATTTATGAAGTTCTACTATAGGTCAATTACTATTTTAGGTTCTGTAAATACAGTAATAAAAAAAGAAAAAACTCCTGACCTCATGGAATTTAATTATTTAATTATTTACTTAGCGAGAGAGAGCATGAGTGGGAGAGGGGTAGAGGGAGAGAGAGAATCTCAAGCAGACTCCCCACTGAGCATGGAACCTGATGCATGGCTCCATCTCAGGACCCTGAGATCATGCCCTGAGCCGAAATGAAGAGTCAGATGCTTAACTGACTGAGCTACCCAGGCACCTTCCCCTCATGGAATTTAGTTTCACACCAAATATGAAAACAAGTAAGTAGGGTGGTTAGTCTTCAGAGAGTGGTAAGTTAAATTAAAAAATAAAATGGAGTAATGAGAGAGAAGAGGTGACATCTGAATGAAGGGGAGGAGTCCTGTGTCTAAGGGAAGAGCATTCCAGTCAGAGGGAATAGCAAATGTAAAGCCTCTGAAGAAGAAATGAGTTTGGGGTGTTCAGGAAAATCTTTATGAGAGGTGGCATTTGTGAAGGAACTTAAGAGGTGAGACTTTTATAAGATTAGGGAAAGATAAAGAAGTGCTGGTTTTACAAAACTTGCTACGGAGAGAGTTATCTATTAACATGGCTTTATAATATTGAGTCAGATGAGTTCAAATATATTGTAATATTTTATGTCTTAAGTCTTCTATTTCCTTTCCATTTTTGCACCAGCAATGAGCAAGTAAATACATTATAAAATATCTGTTAGCCTTCTTTGTCTGAAACCATGAAGAAGAGGGGTGAGGTGTTCAGGGGGACTATCCAGAGTACAAAGTACTGGAAAGTCCTCCTTCCTCAAAGACCTTCGCTCTATAATTTCACAATAGGACTAATAGAAAGTAAAAAGCTCTTTTTATATGCCTCAGCAGAAGGTTAAGTCTATCTGCCATTCACATCAAAGTGAGAATAATCTTGATCAGGTACCTGGATACTTTCCATGTATGCCAGTACAATCTCAGGTGATCAGGAGACTTAAAAGTTGTCTCATCTAAGCACCTCCTGGTGCTTCTGTCTCCACCAAGTGATTGCCCACCTTATAATGGAGCATAACTAATGATCTTTCTGAGGCATCCCGTCCCATCACTGGTCAGTTTTAATGAAATCATTATCCTTGTAACACCTATCCATTGGTCTGAGACCTCAACCTGTATCAGTCTGAGTTTTTAGTTACAGTTAGGAGAATCCATTCTAGCTAGCTTAAGCAGAAAGAAAATTTTTACAGGTTGCTAGATAACTTACAGAATGGGAGTGTGCGGGACCTAACCTTGGATACTGCACAGCCAGTAATGGCACAGCCAAGTGGAACGCTCAGCCACACCACGGGCACTAACTAACACCACTAATACCACTTTCACTCAGCACCTATGAGTTTGGACAACAAACGGTAGGACCTTCTGCCATAGTTTCCTAGAAGATTCTCTTTATTCACAGCCACCACCTCCCTCTCAAATTTAACAGACAAGTGTACTTGATTGGTGAAGCCTAGATCATATGCAGATGCTTAGATGCAAGTGAATCTGGGAAATGCAGTTTTGTGATTGCAGGACACTTAGCAGAGGGAAATATGGAAGAAGAGGATTGGAAGGGGTATTGAGTAAGCCAATTTGCAAGATTTTTCTTATTTCCTCTCTGAGCTTCCTTGAGATTAAACATCTCTAGTTCCGGGCGCCTGGGTGGCTCAGTTGGTTAAGCGACTGCCTTCGGCTCAGGTCGTGATCCTGGAGTCCCGGGATCGAGTCCCGCATCGGGCTCCCCACTCGGCGGGGAGTCTGCTTCTCCCTCTGGCCCTCCCCCCTCTCATGTACACTCTTTCTCGCTCTCTCAAACAAATAAATAAATCTTAAAAAAATAAATAAATAAACATCTCTAGTTCCTTGAAATGTTGGAGGATATTGAGGTTTTGAGTCTGTTCACCATCCTGGTACTTCTCTGGGCACACACATCCCAGTATAAATCCTTCAAAATGTCAACCCAAAAATTGAGTACATTTTTCAGTTATCTTTTAGCCTGTGCAAAATGGAGCAAGCCTATCGCCTATTCTAGAAACTGAACATTTATTAATATAGCCACATAACACTGTTGACTCATGGAACCTTCTCAGTAAGACAGGAAGTCTTTTTCACATGTCCCTCACTTTTATAAGGCAAGTCACCCCAAAACTGTATTACTGTACTTACAAAGTTTGTTTTATACACAAAAGCAAAACATCAAAATGTGTCACTATTAAGGTTCACCTTGTTAAAATCAGAATCCAAAACCCGATATCAACAGGCTCAAGAGATGGGCAAAATCTATTTTCCGATGTAAATCATTATCCCTTTTGGCTTTGTATCTACTAATGGTTGGATAAGCATGTCAACTATGTTCTCACTCAATTCATTAATATGAATGATTAATATGACAAGGCATAAGATAGACATTCATTAGAGACTGGTTAATATTGATCTATTAATCAGGACAAAGATAATTTAACCCAATATATATCAACACAATCGTCTGGTCCCAATTTATCCATCTTATGCATAGGATACTAGGACAGGCTTTGTAAAATGCCACACAGAAATCCAGTTACACTATTTTCACAGAGTGCCCTTTATGCATCAGTCTGACATAATTCAACATAGTCCATCTCATCACCTTACCTCCATAAGGATCTGCCTCTTGATTTCCCTATTCCCAACAGAGAGGCCCTTTCTCCTCCAGGCCATCCAGGATCGAAAGTTAAACCATCTCTGATACTTTTAACTCTTTCTCCCCATTATTAATCAATCACTAAGCCAGTTGTTTATCATTATAATGCTCTGGAACTCATGTCTCCATTTTCTACTTTCACCACCCTGGATTAGGCCCTTATCACTTCAGACATGGACCACTGCAAAAGCTGAACTGATTTTCCTCATTCTTTTATGTAGTGACAGTGTGAAGAATGGATTCCTTTAGTTCTTGTCACTCCCATCTAAAATGCACTCACCCATTTCCTCTGTACACATTTATCAGACATTTGGGGGGAGGACTGTTTCTTGTCTCTTCTAACCCCTTTGTGAGCAACTTGAGGGCAGAGATCATATAATGTATCAACCCCATCATTGTTCACACAAATATCACACAAAAATCTGTTTAATAGCTGTACACTACACAAACACAGTAAATAGCTGTTAACTAGAAATCAAATACCTATTGAATCAATTCACTTATTAAAGGTTAAGTATGAGATTTTTTTGAGATATTTTTATAGTACCAAATATTTTTCTAGTTATGTGAAGATAAGTATATGCAACTTTTTAGAACCATATTGAATTCATCCGAGTGGTCTTGTGGCAAAGTATTAGGAATTTGTCTATTGACAATCTTCCAAATGTATAGGATGCTACTCCAAGCAAAAATCTATTGGCAGACAAAACAGCCTGAGTCCAATGCTTCACTTGTGGTGTTAGGCTGAATTGTATTTGGCAGCAAAATCCATCCAGAGACCTCCAGAGACTCATTAAAACCAGATAATGCTGAAGCATAGCAAAATGGTTTCCATTTGGACCATGGTGCCAGCTTAATAGATGTATGAAAAATAAAATGATTAAGTAGTTTCTTGTAAGGACATTCATCTGACTAGGCAGTTCCTAAAAACAGTCAATATGTGTATACTTAGTAGGTCAATGTAGTTGACCTAACTTCTTTGAACCATATGACCTAAACACAAGTAACAGGAGAGGCGGTCTGATACCATACCATGTATGTGCTAGAATAGTAAAAATAAATTATATAACTTTAGAGTTGATATGTACTAATGCTAATATGTACTAAATTAATATGTACTAAAAATAAATTATATAACTTTAGAGTTGATATGTGCTAATACTTATGTACATATGTACTTAGTACTTAGTACTAATACTTATGTACATATGTACTTATGTACTAATACATATTATGTACTAGGAATTAGTACATAAATATGCCTCATTTGTATGACATAAAAAATAAGGATAGTCACTCTATAGGAGAACCCTTCTATGAGGCACATAGCTCAGTAGTTCCCAATCCTGTATATGATACATGTTTATCTTGTCTCAAAGCAATTAAAAATGTTTTTTCTAGGCACTAGAGTGATACATTGTCTTTGTAAAGAATCTAGAAAATACATAAACACAGAGGAGGGGAGCCTGGGTGGCTCAGTTGGTTAAACGTCTGCCTTCGGCTCAGGTCATGATCTCAGGGTCCTGGGATCGAGCCCTACACTACTCAGTGGGGATCCTGCTTCTCCCTCTCCCTCTGCCTGCCTCTCTGCCTACTTGTGATCTCTCTCTGTCAAATAAATAAATAAAATATTTTAAAAAAACACAAAGGAAAATGAAATTTTCTAACTGGAATCCTATTGCTCAGATATTATTCCTATTGCCATTTGGTAAAACTATGTAATTTTAATATATTTTATATAAATAGGGATCTTATTGTGCATATTGTCACAAGAAATATTTTCTTTTCAAAAAAGATTTTGTTTATTTATTTATTTATTTATTGAGAGAAAGAGTGTGAGTGGGGGGAGGGGCAGAGGGCGAGGGAGAATCCCAAGCAGACTCTGTGCTGAGCAAGCAGCCCGATGTGGGGCTCGGTCCCATGATCCCAAGATCACGACCCAAACTGAAATCAAGAGTCAGACACCCAACCAACTGAGTCATCCAGGCACCCAGAAATATTTTCTACAATAAAAAAATTGTTCTTCATTTTCTTGTGTCATTGACACTGCCTAATTAATACCCATACATCTATTCTTATCAATTTTAATCTTTTTGGTGATTTTTTTTTTAAAGATTTTATTTATTTTTTAGAGAGCGAGCGAGAGAGAGACAGCATGAGAGGGGCGAGGGTCAGAGGGAGAAGCAGGCTCCCCGCTGAGCCGGGAGCCCGATGTGGGACTCGATCCCAGAACCCTGGGATCATGACCTGAGCCGAAGGCAGACGCTTAACCATCTGAGCCACCCAGGCGCCCCTTTTTGGTGATTTTTATTAGTGCTCTAACAGGCAAAGTCAAGAGCATATGCATTGTCAAGTTAACTGTGTTAGTTTAGCAATTTTGCCAGCTATTGTGAAGCTCCTTTTTAAAAGACCTCACTGAAAAAAAAAAATAAATAAATAAATATAAAAGACCTCACTGAAAATATGGTAATCCCCAACAAAATATGAAGCACTTTGGTAGCTGTCAGCAAGTGTCACGTAGGCCCCTTGCAGGGAAGACTGACTGTTTGTCTTACTTCTTGGAGCCTCTATGGTGGGGAACATTGGACACTGGGAAGACTGCTTGTCTAGGAATCAGGAGATCTGAGCTCTGATTTTGACTCTGCCACTAAATCACTGCAAAGGTCATTTTCTTATCTAGATATAGAATCAGGAAGGTGTTAGGAGAGGGAGAATATTTGAAATGATCGGAAAACTCATCACAAAACCTATTCTGATCTAGGCAGAAAGTACAGGTGATCAATGCATTACATATTGAATGTTCAATGACTGAACGGCATATCCAGTTCAAAAAGGTTATGATACTAAGCAGTTATAGCTGTAGCATTAAATTTTCTGGAGATGGTAGAAAAGGGAAAGGGAAAAAATTATATCAGCCCTTCTAAAAATGCTTTTCAATGAAAAATACAAACACAGGTCTCCTTTCCAACTACAGATATTTACAACTCATTATTACATAATGCTAGGCCATGGATTCACTGAGGTTGGAGTCTTGACTCCCTTTGGGCCTCTTCCTATCATAACATGCCGTTTTTCTTACTCATTTGAATCCCACAGCAATGGATCGATAATAGGCCCATGGTAAACACTGAGAGAAGTCTCAAGCTGGGTAGTTCTTTATATAAAGGTTTTGAATTATAATATCATGTGCCCTATTCATATTCTTATTAAAGTAGTTATGGTTAATGTTTCCTGAACGACATCCGCTGTTAATTCCTTTTAAAATGGACTAGGAGAACAACTAGATATGTGTATTAATAAGGTTTACTAATGAGGCATCCTGTTTCTGTTTTTTGGGGGCTCAATATTAGTGACTCAAGGTTGGAGAATGACATGATGTGGCTCTTCAAGACCTCACAGCTGACAGAGTATATTATGAGTGATACAAAGGAGCAGAGCTCTGACAACATCTCACTGGGGCCAGAGACAGGCAAAAACCTAAGAAAATCAAATCCCTGTCACAGAAATCTCTAAGTTTTCAACACTAATCACAGCCACACTTCCAGAATAAGAGAGAGAAGCCCCACTCTCCTAGCCACCTGCCCTTTTCCCCTGCACTGCTCTTGTGTTTGCTTTCCTTAGACCTGGTTTCTCCGCCCTTCATTCAAATTGCTCCTTAGTTTGCTTTGACCAACCAGAGCGCAAAGTCAACAAGAAGTCTTTGAGTCACTTGGAGTGAGAGAAGAGAATTCTGGGGGCATCAGAGATGTTGCCTGTGAAATACACTACCCTGCTATTCCCTGTTATTGGCTACAGGAAGCCAGGAAAAAGGGATTGAGTGTCAGATGAAGGGAGGAGTGAAGGACAGGAAGCATGAAGTATCTTTTTTTTTTTTTTCTTCTTCTCAGGGATCTGTGGGGGCCTCTCTCTGAATGATGCAGGGAACTATGAGGGGAAGCGACAAAGCACTGTCACATGTAATTTGAAGTTTGCAGCAGGAGGACAGACTGAATGACACATAAACCTTTCTCACTGACACTTGGATAAACATGCCACTAGTCCCCAGCAGCACAGCCATAAACACCAGCTGAGGACTTTATAGGAAAAAAAGGTGACCAAGGACTTTGCATGGGACAGTGGCCAATTCACAGCATCTCAAGAGAATAAGGGAGTGATAAGGGAGAAAGGCATTCAGAGAAGCAGCCAAAAGCTCCAACTTTTGTTAAGTGCTCTGCTCACACCCATGAGTTTCTCCAAGAGAGCTCTTGGCAGAGCCTTGAGACAAATGAAAATTTAAGTTTCTGCCTAATAATGGAAAGCCAAGGGTTAACTAGATGACTGCTAACACATGTCTCCTATCTTTCTTGGTCGTACATCCCCATCAGTAAAATAATAACCTCTAACAGGGCTAACATTCAGCTAGGACATTCTTTTTATTTTTAATTTTATTTTATTATGTTATGTTAGTCACCATACAATGTATCATTAGTTTTTGATGTAGCGATCCACGAGTCATTGTTTCTGTATAACAGCTAGGACATTCTTATACGGCCCTATCTACTGTCTGTATCTGTTCTAATTGCCCAGTGCCCAATTAGGCTACAGTACTTTTTAAGGTGATTTTTGAAAAACAGAGTTTCCTCTCATGATTTTGCCTGAGATACACTGCTCATGGATATGAAGGCCTCTTCCAGAGAGTCACTGGAGAGAGGTCTGGGGTGTTCACATGAAGCAAACTTCTCTATCTTACATTTGACAGCCCAATGCTGCCAGCTATTTAAGAGCTGACAAAGTTAATAAGCTAGGGAAGACTTGAGGAAGAAGTACATATAAGTTAAATACCAGATGGTTTAGGAGTCCCAGCAGGAGCCTATTAAGTCTCTCCTCATCACCTCTGTCTTCCTCTATTGCTGGTTGAAGGGAGTTCTCATGGCTGCTCATCTCCACTAAAGCCAGAAGACCCCAGGAGTTCTAGCTACTACTTCAAAAGCCATACAGATAAAAGTCTAGAAAACTTCAAGTAACAGCAGGGACATGCTGGGTGGGTTACCCTCAACAGTGCCAACAGTAGATGGAGCAGCTGAAGCAACAGTAGTGCAAAATAGTTAGCAGGGTAAGACCCACATCCCACATGGATGTGGAAGCATTTAGTGTCTCTGGTCACACGGCCATATCTAGTTTCCTGCTGCCTTTTCAGCCCAGCTTGTGGTTATTGGCTGAGGAGAAGCACAAAGAACAATGCCAAGACCAGTCATTCACCTGTGCACTCTGAGAGCTGAGTGTGAGAGAGGCTGGGAGTGTGAGAAAAATAGCATCAAATGCAAACATTCTGATTCCAAAATAGATTAAGTTCATTCCTATAAGCCAGTATAGGGGGATCTTGGAAGTTCATGATTCCTGCATGTCATCTCACAGTGCAGGTCCAGTCTTACCAAGAGGCAGAGAGATGGGTTGTAATACCCAAATATCTTTTTTAGTTTGATACAATGCTGTCAGAGGCATTGTCCATTCATAAAGACCTGGCTCAAAATGTACAGGAAACTCAGAGAGATGGGTGTCTTACAAAGTGGGCTGTTACCAATGGTATGATGAAAACTGCACAGATTTTGAAGCCAAATAAACCAGGGTTTAGATCCCAGATCTGCCATTGAATGTACATTCCATGACTTCAATCAACATGGTCTCAGTTCTCTCATTTGTTAAATGGGACTAGTAATAGCAGCTATTTATGAAGGTTTAATTAGGATTAACTAAAATACTGTGTATAAAGCCCCCACCCTAAAGGTCTGGCACATAATGGGTGCTCAGTGAATGGTTATTCACTTCCCCTGCCCTTTGCCCTCATTTTTTTTCTTGGCTTCCTGGAGTACAAGGGCTTAAGTCACAAACACAGACATGGGCCCAGGAAGGCCAAAAAAGTGAAGCATGACATTTCTTTTCTCCAGACTATGGCTAAAGATAAATCATTGCTGCCTTGTGGCTTGGAAAGGCTCTCCTTTAACAAACTGGGGTGTATACAAGGGAGGTTAAAATAAACAATCCATTAAACCAGAACATTTAATATGCTACTAAAAGAGGCAGGAGGGAAAATTTAATGACTTCTCAAGGCTCCTTGATCTGCTCCGTGCATCTTTACTCTGAAGACTTCAGCCAGATGGGCTTGATAGGGTATGGGCTTGTCAGGGTAGGGTATGCTGTGGGAGACTCAGCAGCCCTTCAGCTTTGCCCTAAATGCTTTATAAAGATCCCCAGTCATGAAGAACTCATACTGACTGATCAGAAAAGTCTAGGAATTGAAGAGATGAGCTAAAAATCTTCATGGGTAGTCTTAAGAATGGAGAAGAGAAAGACCAAGAAAGAAGGATGCAAGCAGCAGTGTTGCCAAGCAGGCCGCCCTACTTATCTTGTCTAGAATCAGCCACAAAGTCTTCTCTCAGACAAACCAAATGGAGTAGTGGCTTAAAGCTCAGACATTACACAGAATTTAGTTCAGAAAATAGCTGAAAGTTACAAATGCTTATTAAAGTCAATTTGTTCCCCTAAATAGGCTCTGCAGGTGCTTTAAGAAATGCTGGGGAAAAGCAAACATGTTACAAATGTGGCATAGCTTATATGTAAAATTGGAATTTCCTATGTTGAATTTACTTGAAGATAAATTAGAAACTATTTCTTTACAAAATGATTCAGGATTTTTTTTCAATAGTACATTTTAGAATGACTTTTCTCCATATGCAACTCTTCATTAATGTACCTATTGAGCAAAGGCAGAAGTCCTATACAAAAATGGAAAGAAGTGGGGCACCTGGGTGGCTCAGTCAGTTAAGCGTCTGACTCTTGATTTCGGCTCAGGTCATGGTGAGATCAAGCCCCGTGTTGGGCTCCATGCTGGGCATGGAGCCTGCTTAAGATTCTCTCTCTCCTTCCCTCTCCCTCTGCCCCTCTGCTCTCTCTCTCTCTCTCTCTCTAAAAAAAAAAAATGGAAAGAAGTGATGATTTATGAAGAGCCAAGGAAAGCAAGTATGAACCGGACACAACTCTCCTCAATTGTTCAACTGTCTTCTCATCGGTCAACCTGTGGTAACAGCCAATCACTAGGAACAACTGAAAACGTTACCTAAGGGGCTGAAATTTTAAGTATGGTTCCTGAATTGTCTGTTTGGAATCAAACATTCCACAAAGTTGTTATGTATACTAGGATTTTTTGTAATAAGTATTATGTTCTGTAGCTATATACTATTGTTAAACCTAATAAATACTGAATCTAGGGGCCCAGGAAGTCTACATGTGTCAGCTATAGCTCTTTTGGTGATAGAGGAGAAATTACAATTTAGAAAGGCAAGAAGGAAATAAAATTAGTTTCTATTAAAATTAAAGGAAAGCATTAGCTGACTTCATTAAGACAAGTCAGAGCCATTAGGAAATCAAATTACATGTCTAAAGTCATAAAGCCCACAGATGGAGCAATAAGTATGGAATCTATCTATTTCCCTTCTAAATTTATCCAGTATTACCTCAAAACCCTGCCAGAAACAATTCATTTTCTCATGCCCCCTTCCTAGAGTTAGAGAACTTTACATAAGAGACTACAGTTATCCTATATTGTAAGACACATACAAGGTTGTTATTCTGTGTTTATTCCTGGAATTGGATCCTAGCCAAAAACAGCCTATGCAATCAAGAGTAATTTCAAAATAAGCCAAGTTTTTATTTGTATTTTTTAAACATTGCTGTATCGGTCGGAGTCCCAGCAGGACATAGATGGCACATTCAAAGGGTGTAAGTGAGGAAGGTTTAATATAGAGGTCATTTTTACAAAGGGGTAGGCAGGTTAAGAGAAACCAACAAAGAGGATAAAGTGCCTGGAGACTAAGAACAGAGGGAAGCTGCTACCATGCTTAGGACTGAAGGAGCCAGGGGAGGGAAGTGGTGTTACTAAAACTCAGTGAGAGCTGAGCCGTGAAAGAATGGGGAAGGAAAACCCTACCCCACTTCTCTCTCTCTTCCCACACATTGATCTTATGCTAATGCCTCCCATTAACTGAATCTGACACTAGCCCAGCTAGAGACCCAGGAGGTGCAGTACCTAGAGCCTCCAGCGGTACAAAGCAGAGCAGAGAAGGGTGGAGAATGACTCTGCAAGAACAAGTGGAGAATAACCAGCATAACTGTGAATCGGGATTCATAAGCCATATCAACACTTCCTTAAAATGTCCCATTTCTCTTTCATCCATTTCCTTCATAAGCCACAGCTCTTCTCTTCATAATCCCTAAAAGACCCCTCCAGTTCTCTATATGTCTCTTATTAATGTCTTATGCTCCTGCTCTCCCCCTTTACTTTTTTTTAAAGTAAGCTCTGCACCCAACATGGGGCTTGAACTCATGACCCCAAGATCAAGAGTTACATGCTCTACCAACTGAGCCAGCCAGGCATCCCTCTCCCCTTTACTCGATTTATTCTATGTCACAAAACTCCAAGAGTGGATCTGATAAGACAGATCTGTCTTTCCATGGTGCAGGAAAAGAAGAGACTGACACATAACAAGCTAGAATTCCCTTTAGCAAGTGGGAGGAGGGAAACACCAGAAGACTTGGTTTATTAATCATTTTTATCCCTTTACAATGAGACTTTCTAAAATTCAAACCTCACCACCCATTCCTTACCATCAGCATCACCACAACTATTACCACCACTCAACTGTCACTCTGCTAAAGGGATACCTGCTAACCCCCAAGGTTTTAAGTCTTGTGTCTTGACCCCTCTGAGAGCCAATGCCACCATGGTTTCTGCAACCTCTTTCTGCCTTCCTTCTCCAGGAGTTAAGAGTATTCTGTAAGGAAGTAAAGAGGAATTATTTTTTTAATTTTAAAAATTAAAGTAGTATAGTAATAAGCCTAGAATTAATGGAGCTTATCATCATCTGCATGTAGTCAGGGAAAGAGATCGTCATAAAGAGAGCCCTACTAAAACCACTGTCATCCCAGGGTGACTCTAGGATGACAGTGAGTGCTATGGTGAGTGCTGTGAATTGTGTAAGACTGATGAATCACAGACCTGTACCCCTGAAACAAATAATACATTATATGGTAATAAAAAATTTAAAAATATAAAAAAAAATAAATGACATCTGTGGGGAAAAAGTGTATTCAAAGAAGTAAAGGGAACCACACTTAATGAAGGTAGTTATGATGACAATGTCTAGTCAAATAAGAGACTATCTATAAAGAAGTAGAAATTATAAAAGAGCACCAAATGAAAATTCTGGTGCTGAAAAGTATGATACCTGAAGTGAAAATTTCACTCAAGGAGCTGAACAGGAGACGTGAACTGGCAGAAAAAAATAATTTGTGAATTTGTAGATCAATAGGGTTTATGCAATCTGAAGAACAGAGAGAAGAAAAAAAGAAAAATGAAGAGAGCCTCATAGAAACATGGGATACCACTATAAGGGCACCAACATAAGCATAATGGGAGTGACACAGGAGAAGAGAGAAAAGAGAAGAAAGGATGTTTAAAGATGTTTAAAGAAATAATGGCTCAGGGTGCCAGCCTGGGTGGCTCAGCTCGTTAAGTGGCCAACTCTTAATTTCGGCTCAGGTCGTGATCTCAGGGTCTTGAGATCAAGCCCCATGTGGGCCTCCATGCTCAGCGGGGAGTCTGCTTGAGATTCTCTCTCTCCCTCTCCCTCTGCCTCTTCCCCCACTCATTCTCTCTCTCAAATAAATAAATAAACCTCTAAAAAGAAATAATGGCTCAAAACTTGCCAAATTTCTTGAAAAACATTAACACATCCAAGAATCTCAACAAACTCCAAATAGGATAAAAGCAGAGACCCCAAAACATACACATAATAGTAAAAGGGCTGAAAGACGAAGAAAAGGAGAAACTCTTGAAAGCAGTAAGAGAAAAATGGCTCATCAGTTAGAAGGGAGCCCCAATAAGATAAATAGCTGACTTCTCATCAGAAACATTGGAGGCCAGAAAGCCGTATGAGAACATATTCAAAATTCTCAAAAAAGAAACACCACCTGTCAACCAAGAATCCTATATCCAGCAAAACTTTATTTAAAAAAATGAAGAGGAAATAAAGACATTCCACATTAAAAAAAAACAAAAAAACAGAGAATTCACTGCTAGCAGACCTGCCATACAAGAAATATTAAAGTAAGTTTTTCAGGCTGAAAGAAAGTAATCCCAGACAATAATTCAAGAGCGTGCACACACACACATGCACACACACACACATGCACCAGTTAAGGTAATTATGCAATTATAAAAGATAGTATAGATGAGTAACATCAGCAAAATGATGGAGTAGGCAGTTCCAAGCTTACATCCACCCCTGCCACCAAAGAAACATCAAAAAACAAGCAGAAACTGTCAGAACCAACTTTGTCAGAATTCTGGAAAACAGTCAAAAGTTTAAAGCAACCAAGCAAACACTGAATCAAGAAAAAGGCAACTTAAAAAAGATAGGCAAGTTTTGTGGCATTTTACTTGCCGTTGCTCCACCTCCCCCACTCTCTGGTAGTGGCCTTGCTCTCTAAGCAGTGGCAACCTGCATTCCCAATGTGGGACCATGGTCCCTGGTTCTGGAGGGAGCAGAACAGACTTTTCCCCAAAACTACTGTGTATGTCTGTTCTAACCTCTTTGGGGCTACCTGAAAGACTGACACAAGGAACTCATCTCTGTTCTGCCTAACTCCAGACTCAGGCTAGAAAAGTGGTAAGACTTTGCTCAGAAACACTTCAAGCTGGACTAACTAACCCTCAGACATGGGGGGCAAAAAGTTATAGCTGAAGCATATTAATATTAATGTCTTATGCTCCTGCTCTCCCCCTTTACTTTTTTTTAAAGTAAGCTCTGCACCCAACATGGGGCTTGAACTCATGACCCCAAGATCAAGAGTTGAGGAGAGTTTCTTTGTGAAACCAAGTTATTCAAAAGTAGCTGTGAATCTGTGGCAATTTAGAAAGCCATATGCATGTCCAGGGCAAGATTTATGCTTAGAAAAGACCCAAATTTCATTTCATCTTGGGTTGGTTTCATCTTGAGTTGGTTCCTAGAATCAGTGTAAGCCTAAATGTTGATGGAGTGCCCTGGAACAGAGCTCATCTGTGATGACTGAGAGAGGTATCATTTGTTTGTTTGTTTTAGCTCTGGGAGGCCAAGGAAATCTCTGTCAAAACACTAGCTGAACACAAGCTAAAGAACAGAGATTTCAGTGAAGTGAAAAAGAATACATGTCTTTGCAAATTAGTTTTGGGTTAGTCATAAATAGACTACTAGAGTCTTCGACAATCAAAAAACAGCAAACCCTGGGGAAGAGGGAGAATTTCAGAGAAGCTAATATTTGAGGTGGGCCTTAACAGTGGTATGAAGAAGAGAGAGGAAAGCTTTTTTGTAATTTTTTAAAGATTTTATTTATTTGAGAGAGAGAGAGAATGCATGGAGAGGGGCAGAGGGGGAGGGAGAGGGAAAAGGAGAGAATCTCAAGCAGACTCCGCACTGAACAAGGAGCCCAATGCCAGGCCCCATTCACCACCCCGAGATCATGACCTGAGCCGAAAGCAAGAGTCAGACACTTAACCAACTGAGCCACCCAGGCGCCCTAAGAGGAACGCGTTTACCATGGAGGAAAACAAAGAGGACATACTATGGAAAATAACAATATCTAATTGTGGACTTAAGACAATTAAGCCTCTGAGATACAAGACTTTTTTTTTTTTAAAGATTTATTTATTTATTTGAGAGAGTGAGAACGAGAGAGAGTACATGAGAGGGGGGAGGGTCAGAGGGAGAAGCAGGCTCCTCGCTGAGCAGGGAGCCCGATGCGGGACTCGATCCCGGGACTCCAGGATCATGACCTGAGCCGAAGGCAGTTGCTTAACCAACTGAGCCACCCAGGCGCCCGAGATACAAGACTTTGACTGTCCTTTGGGGAAGAACAGTAAGGAAAAAATTATACCTCTCATTATTTCCTGATATTTCCTGAAGCTCCAGGAAAATAAATTATTTTCTCCAACTGGAAGGTTATCCTTTCCATTAGTTTGGCAAGGGCTGAAACTAGTTCAGTAGCTCTTCTTGAAGTGGACTAATACAAATGTTGGGAGTTAAGAAGTATGTACTACCCGATGGTAAAAATAAGACCTTGGCCCACACTCTAGTTTACAGATGGGGTAAACAAGGCCAAGGAAGAGAATGTGACTTTACCATCAAATATATTAAGAATCTAGAATTTGAGCTAGGTCTTAAGAAATGGTTTACATTATAGCTTTTCATAGCTTTTCTTTTTTTTTTCTTTATACCTTAGCATCTTTTTAGGTAGAGAGGAAAACCAGTTATATGATACTGAAAATACATCATCAATGTCTCCTTTTAGATACCCTCACAGGCCAAGGAAAAAAGATAAAGATATCATTATTTGATCTTTTTTGTACATGGATCTATAAATACCTTATCAGTACCCTCTTGAGATACAGTATTATTTTTTTTTTTTTTTTCACACAAAGATGTTGACTTTATTGCAGGAACTCTTAGCTTGTGGAGATACAGTATTATTTTTAAAGATTTGTTTATTTCAGAGAGAGA
>NC_138385.1:11837984-11875705 GCF_054177405.1 Leptonychotes weddellii | reverse complement strand
TGATATGAGGAATTTGAGAACAAGACAGAGAGGATCATAGGGGAAGGGAGGGAAAAATGAAACAAGATGAAACCAGAGAGGGAGACAAACTATAAGAGACTCTTAATCTCAGGAAACAAACAGGGTTGCTGGAGTGGTGGGGGTGGGAGGGATGGTGGCTGGGTGATGGACATTGGGGAGGGTACGTGCTATGGTGAGCGCTGTGAATTGTGTAAGACTGATGAATCACAGACCTGTACCCCTGAAACAAATAATACATTATGTTAATAAAAAATAAATAAATAGGGGCACCTGGGTGGCTCAGTCATTAAGTGTCTGCCTTCGGCTCGGGTCATGATCCCGGGGTCCTGGGATCGAGCCCTGCACTGGGCTCCCTGCTCGGCGGGAAGCCTGCTTCTCCCTCTCCCACTCTGCCTGCTTGTGTTCCCTCTCTCACTGTGTCTCTCTCTATCAAATAAATAAATAAAATCTTTAAAATAAATAAATAAAAAGAAGATGTGGTATATATATGAAATATTACTCAGCCATCAGAAAGGATGAATACTTACCATTTACATCAACGTGCATGGAACCGGAGGGTATTATGCTAAGTGAAATAAGTCAATCAGAGAAAGAAAATTATCATATGGTTTCACTCATATGTGGAATATAAGAAACAGTGCAGAGGATCATAGGGTAAGGGAGGGAAAACTGAATGGGAAGTCATCAGAGAGAGAGAGACAAACCATGAGAGACTCTTAACTCTAGGAAACAAACTGAGGGTTGCTGGAGGGGAGGGGGTAGGGGATGGGGTAACTAGGGAATGGGCATTAAGGAGGGCACGTGATGTGATGAGCACTGGGTGTTATATGCAACTCATGAATTACATCTAAACTCTACATCTGAAACTAATGATATACTATATGTTGGCGAATTGAATTTAAATAAAAAAGAAAGAATAAATGTGATCCATCAAGAAATTGTGTAAAAGAAAAAAAATAAAAGGGTACTTGTATTACAAAATAATTTTAAAAGCATAATACTACCACAGAAGGAGTCAGCTCAATGAAGCACAATAGAAACTCTTGAGAGATACTGAAGAATATATCTAATATAAATATATGATTAAAATGTCATGTCAATTTAACATGAAAAGGAAAGTTGTCATACGTGATGTAACAAAAACCAGCAAACCAACAAAACCTTATTATGTAAGGAAAAAATACTATGAAGAAAATTGAAGTCAAATGACAAATCAGGGGGGGAAGAACCTACTATGTAAACCAGTATTACAAATCAAACAGTAGAAATGTAACCTTTTCCCCAAATTGGTAACTATATGAATTCAAAAAAGAAAAACAGAAGGCAAACAAACATGAAGACAAATTAAAACATGTAAAAGTTCAATCTCACAAATAATAAAGTGATATAAATAGAGACAATTTTCACCTATTAACCTGGCAGAACTGTATGAAATTATAACTAGTGGAGGCAATGGAATGAGGAATGGGGACACTGATAGGCTGAAATTGGGAAAGTAATCTGGTGAACCTCTGGAGGTCTTTTGGCAGCATGGACAAAAAATCAGAAAAACACACATCAGCCGGGACACAGACATTCTGCTTCTAAGAATTTATCTGAAGGAAATAATCATGGAAATACATAGAGATTTAGCTACTAGAATGCTCATTTCAGTGTTATATGTGATAACAAATTTTTTTTAATCTTCTTTTTGATCTCCTTCACTCTAAATTTCTATACTGAACAGTGACTTTTATTATAGGAGAAAAATAATGGTGTGTTTATGAACCGAATTAAATAAATGAGAGGGGCCATCATGATTTAAAGGAAAGAGCACTGGGCTAGTCACCAGAGATTAGGGACCCAAAACTAGATGCATCTTAGAAGCACCCAAATAACTCTTTTTTAAAAATCATCTTTATTGGAGAATGTGTCAGTTCTGGCTTCTAGCCTCTATTACTCAATTACCCATCATACTCATGGCTATTAACAAGCCAAACTCCGTGATCACCTCTTTTACCATCATTCTTTGCCTGCAGAAGAGAGCTACCATTTAACTTCTCACTGATGCTAGTGCCCCTCACACTAGCACATTCCTGAGGATCTTGGTGAATAGTGAGTCCTTTGGGTTCCCCTGTGGAACATAATTCTCTGGTGGGTTTTGTGGTCCTACATAATATATCCCACTTTCCTGAGCCTTTTTATTCCTTCCTCTGCCCCCTGCTAGAGAAACTCTGGGATCCAGTTCCCACAGCATGAGCTATATCTTTCTCCAGGTTTCTAAGAGACACACTAAGTGAATTTGTACCATGCACAGGGGTCCTTGCTAGGATGTTAAATCTCGTGCCCTAAGAAAATGCCCTGAGTCCATTCATTCTTGATAATCCAATCTTGCATTCCAGTTCCCTTGTAGAAGCACCCTTAAAATCCAATCCTAGGAAGTAGTATGGCTTCTACAGGACATGCTAGCAAATTCTTTTCAGGAACTTCAGCGTGTAATCCTTTTCTTCCTTATCAGACCCATCACATCCTGAGTTAGGTTATGCTGGGATTTAACCCTAGTTGTTGGCCTAGCGAACAGGAGAGGAGATGAGGCATCTCTGAGGACTGAGGGGGTACCTGTTGCCTTGCATTGGAGAAGACTTCAGTTTCTTCCCTCATGGGAGAAGGGCTAGCTTTTACTCGAGAATGGTGGACCATTTCTGCAAGCTCTGAAGAGTTTAGGGGGAATCTACAGAGCTAAATCTTCAAAAGCATCCTCTCAAACATCCACATCTCATGTTTCAGGGACCGTTCCATCAACAGATTTGACTTTGGCTGACAATCAAACATCTCTGGAGCTGTAGGATCCTAACTAGCAGATCCTGAATTTATTCCTCAGCTGTGCCTGTCTTCCCACTGGGGGAGGTACAGGCCTCTTTGCAAACTACCAAGGAGACTTGCTGGCTCTCACACATGGCCTTTAGCTGTTTGTTAACCACCCTTAGTTTCTTATTATCTCTCTGCAGGTTATTAGTGCAACTGAGTAACAACCAGCAACCCCTACTGGACCCCATCAAAATTTAAAACGTTAGCTCTTCGTAAGGTGTTGTTAAGACAAGTGTACAAGTGACATTCACAAAGACAAAACATATTCTGGGCCATAAAACAAAGCCCAACAAACTTAAAATAGTTCAACTATATAAACCATATTCTCTAACTGTAACAGAATTAAACTAAACATCAGAAAAAGAAGTATTCTGGAAACTCCCCATAGGTCAAAGTGGAAATCACAAAGGAAATGAGAAAATATTCTGAGTTTTAGTATAACAAAAACACAACATAACCAGAATTTGTGGGACATAATTAAAGCAGTGCTGAGGGGAAATTTATAATATTTGAGGCTTATACCATAAAAGAAAGATTTCATATCAATGATCTAAGATTTCACAAAAGAAACCAGCTAAAGAAGAGCAAATTTAAGAAAAAGCTAGGAGAAGGAAAAATATGAGAGCAGTAAAACTGAGAAACAAAAACAGCAGTGAATCAATGAAACCAAAAGCAGGTTCCTTTAAAAAGTCAGTATAGGGGCACCTGGGTAGCTCAGTCAGCTAGGCGTCCAATTCTTGATTTCGGCTCAGGTCATGATCTTAGGGTCGTGGGATTCAGCCCAGTGTTGAGCTCCGTGCTGGGCGTGGAGCCTGCTAAAATTCTCTCCCTCTCCCTTTGCCACCCCCGCCTCGGGCTAACACATGTGTGCACACTCTCTCTCTCAAAAAAAGTTATGTTTTAAAAAATAATAATAAATAAAAATAGTATAATTAATAAACTAGCTGAACTGACCAAGAGCAAAAGAAAACATCAAGTACAAATATAAGGAATGAAATAGGGAAAATCACCACAGACAATATAGATATTAAGAGGACATAAGGAATACTACAGGGGAACCTGGATGCCAAAGTCGGTGGAGCATGTGACTCTTGATTTCAGGGTTGGGAGTTCAAGCCCCATGTTGGGTGTAGAGATTACTTAAAAATAAAATCTTTTAAAAAAAAAAGGAATACCAGAAACAACACTATGGCAATACATTTTACAACTTAGATGAAATGGATAAATTCCTCAAAAGATATGAGCTTCCAAGGTTCACTGAAGGAAACACAGATAACTTGTATAGTGCTATGTTATTCAAAGAAATTCAATGCGTAGTTTAAAAACTTCCAACAAAGAAAAATTCTGGTCCAGATGGCTTCTCTGGCAAATGTTATCACACGTTTAAGAATAATAACAATTCCACACAAATTCCTCCAGAATATATAACGGAAGGAAACCCTTTCTAACTCAATTTATGAGACCAGCATTACACTCTTAAGGAAGCCAGACAAAAACATTACAACAAAAGAAAATTATACAATATTCCTCATAAACATAAATGCAAAAATCCTTAACAGAGCATAAAATAGACATGGAGCACAAAAATAGAATCCAACAATACATAAAAAGGATAATGTATCATGACCAAGTGGGGTTTATCTCAGAAATACAAGACTATCTCAACATTCAAATACCAATCAGAAGAATTTACCATACCAACTGACAAGAAAATCATATGATCATCTCAATAGATGAAGAAAAAGCCTTTAACAAAATTTTACATCCATTCACGCTAAAAAAGGGGAAAAAACTAGAAATCTAGTAGTAGAAAAGAACTTCCTCAACCTGATAAAGATTACCTCCAAAAATTTACATTTCTCCGCTGATGATCTATTTTTACTATTTTAGTCACAGAGAAAGTTTATTTTTCAGTTTATACGGAACAGTGACTTTTATTCATATCCTAAAAATTCACCCATAAGCTTTTGAGACCTTGGATTAGTGAGGAATAGTCTAAGCTTACCAGTGATTAAACATCACATGAGGCAGTCTAGAACCTCTACAGCATGTATAATTTTTCCAGAAAATAAACCTATGTTACTTAATCTGTTGAGACAGACATGTGGCCACATGAGTTGTATTGGTATTAAAGACTAGGAAGTCTAGCAGCTTTTAGCTTTCCATCCAGTCCTTATGCTTTCATATCACCTCAAGTTCACTCATGCTTTCTAAAGTACTTGAGGCCTCCAATCAAAGCTTTGCTTTAACAAAGAAAGATTAATTCACTTCTTGTTATTCTCCTCTGCAGCTACTTAGGCTTAAGTTCTTTATATTCTGTTAAGTCATTTTCCAATCTTCCATCCACTGTATATTTTTCAAATATCTCTCATTCTTCTGTGGTTATGGCTTACATGTGTCTTATTTCTTCATTGTTGTTCTAATGGGATTTGGGGTAGCAGCATAAAGATGGACACGTCTTCATGTGCCATTTTTATAGCTGTATTGTAGTATAATTTCTATAGCATATAATTTACCCTTTCTAAATATAGATTTCAATGATTTTTTAGTAAATTTACTGTTGTTCAAGTACCACTATAGTCTAGTTTAAGAACTTTTCCATCACTCCAAAAAGTTTCCTCATGTCCATGCACAATCAATACCCACTCCCAGACCCAATCCCAGGTAGCCAGCTAACTGTTTTCTGTCTCTATAGATTCATCTTTTTCTGGAAATTATATATTAATAGAGTCATATAATATATAATATTTTGCATTTGGCTTTCTTTCATTTAGCATTATGTTTTTGAGGTTCATTCATGTTGCAGAATGTATAAATAGTCTGTTTCTTTTTATTGATGAATAGTTTTGCATTGTATGGATAAATCACATTTTAATTTATCCTTTCACCAGTTGATGGATATTTGGATTGATTCCAATTTGTAGATGTTGTGAAAAGAAGTTTCTATACACATTCTCTCATAAGTCTTTGAGGGGACATGTTTTCATATCTTATGGTTAGATATCTAGGACTAGAATTGTTGTGTTGTGTGGTTTGTTTATGATTAACTATCCAGGAAACTGTCAAACTTTTTAAAATTGGCTGCAGCATTTTACATTCCCACCAGCAATGTATGTCCATTCTAGTGGTTATTGTTGTGGTTTTAAGTTGCATTTTTATAATGAGTAATGGTATTGAGCATTTTTCATGTATTTATTTACCATCCATATATTGTTTTTGCTGAAATGTCTATCTGAATCTTTTGCCCATTTCTTAATTGGTTGTCTTCTTATTATTGAGTTGCAAGAGTTCTTTAATTATTCTTGATACCAATTCTTTAGCAGATATATGACTTAACAAATATTTTTCTCCCTGTTTGTGGTTGTCTTTTCATTTTCTTAATTTTGTCTATTGAAGCACAAAAACTTTTTACTTATATAAAGTCCAATTTATCAGTATTTTTTTTTATGGATCATGCATTTAGAGTCATACTTAAGAATCTGCCTAGGGGAGCCTGGCTGGCTCAGTCAGCAGAGCATGTGACTCTTGATCTTAGGGTTGTGAGTTCAAGCCCCACGTTGGGTGTGGAGATTGCTTAAAAATAAAATATTTAAGAAAAAAAAAGAATTTGCCTAATTCAAGATCACAAAGATTTTCTTCTAAACCTATTATAGTTTTACAACTTACATTTTGGTATGCTAGATTTTGAATTGCTTTGTGTGTATTGTGTGAGGTAAATGGTATAAATTCATTTTTTTTGTATATGCTATCCAATTATTCCAGTGCCATTTGTTGAAAAGACTCCCTTCTCTATCAAACTGACTTTGCAACTTTGTCAAATATCAATTGACCACAAATGTAAGGATATTTCAAGAATTTCAGTTCTGTTCCATCAACTGATATGCCTATCTGTACACCACTACCACACTGTCTTTACTAAGGTAGCCTTATCCTAACTTTTAAATTGGGAAGTGTGAGCCCTCAAACTTTGTTCCTTCTCACTGTCATTTTGGTTATTCTGGATTCCTTGCATTTCCATATGGATTTTGGGGACAGCTTGTCAATTTCTGCCAAAAAGCCATCTGAGAATTTGACTGCAATTAATCTATAGATCTGTCACTTTAATATTAATTTTCATTTAGAACTTGTATGGTAGGGGTAAGGCATAATCCCATGAATCCCTATTAATGTTAAAGCTCTAATGTTTAGAATCCATGAACATGAAATGTCTTTCCATTTATTTATATCTCCTTTAATTTCTTACAACAATGTTTTGTAGCTTTCAGTGTATAAGTGTATAAGACGTACACTTATTTTGTCAAATTTGTTCCTAAGCATTTGTTTTATTCTTGATGTTATTGTGAAACTTTTTTAAAATTTAAAATTTTATTTTATTTTCAGATTATTCATTGCCTTACATGAAATACCCTATGATGGGCATCCCCAGCCCTTTCATGTCAAATGCTAGCTGCATGTAAATGTGTGGAAATGTGCACAGATATGGCTTCCAGGACCACGTGCAATAACTCCATGCACCCTCTTCCTCCGAAATCCAAGGCCCCATGCTTAAGAATTACTTTCACAAAAATATAAACAACTGGATATGTAAAAGTGTGATTTAAAACAAGAGCTTTCTGAATTTAGATTCAGATTTTCAGAAATTTAGATTTTCTTAGTTGGTTTAATTCCTGACAATCAACTTTTATTAGAGAATATAGTTAGGTTTTAGAGTTTTAATACGTAGACAGGCTGAGAGATGGAAATAAAATCATTCAGACTGGATACATCTGTGTAATATTCTATGAAACTGTTTGGTCTTCACTCATGATATTAGATATAGATAACATAAATAGATATAGATAATATAAATCTGTTTGGTCTTCACTCATGATAATAGAGTGAATAATATTACAGAACTTTTTACATGTTTGTATACAACTTGTAAGTCAACTATGGCCACAATAACATTATGTGGCAAACATCCATAAAATCTTAGTGGCATAAATAGTAAGCATTTTTTTTTAGCTAACAACACTGTGGGTCAACTGGATGCTGCAGGACAGATCCACTAATCACAATTTTGCTTGTGCATACATCTAGGGGTTGGTTTATCTAGGCTGGGCTCAGCTGGGCAGCTCTTCTTATCTCAAATGTGCTTGCTCACACATCCGAGGATTGGTTGATCTAATCTGGGATAGACTGGGCAGCTCTGCCAATCTCAGATTTGCTTGCTCACATACCTGGGAGTTGTCTGATCTAGGCTGAGCTTTGCTGTGGTAGCAACTCTGCTCAACTTTTCCTTCATCCTCCTTTGGAGTCCAGTGGGCTGTCCTGAGCTCACTATGTTCTTCTAGCAACAGCAGAGGTCGAAGAGCAAGTGGAAACATGCAAACCTCTTGAGGCCTAGGTTTGGAACTGGCTCACTCTTAGTTCCATCTTATTCTGCTGTCCAAGGCAAATCACACAGTGCTATTCAAGTTTGGGTTTGGGAGGACACTGCTGCAACATACACATATGGAAGGATGAGGTTTGAAGCAAATAACACAATCTTCAATAAAACTTTAAAGACTTTTGAGACTCCCTCAAAATTACTTTCAAGAATGCCAACTAAGTGTCAGAGTCACAGACTACCAAAAATGTCTTTGTATTTGTGCCTTTGTTCTACTTTCTACAATTTAGGTAAATACACACATTTCTAATACACAGCTATATTGGTGTGCTGACCCACAGAGTATGCCCTGAACCAGAGACATTTATTTAAATAATGCTTTGGAATATTTAATTTGATAAGAAAAACAAATGGCTTTGTGCTTTTGAAATTGTGCTCTAAGCATTTATTAGCTATTTGTACATTGTTCCCTCTGATTGTTATCCAGCTCTAATGGATGCATGTTTCAACACTCCTTAAGCCTCTTGTGTTGAGGAGACTCTGAGTGGGATGTTCAGCAGTTGGTATATGATTCCTAGGTGGCAAGATTCCAAGTAATCACTAAATGGTAGAAAAATATCAGTTCATCACAAAAAGAAAAAAAATATTTGACATGTAATTAGACTGTACTTATTTAGTAAATTATATTGGGAGCAGAGGGAAATTGCATTTTGAACAAATATATCAAGAAGCTAGTATTTTACTCTAATTTGTAACTTGACTATGGTTTTCCATTCAACTGTGACTAGGAAATTATTTCACTCAGTGAACTCTAAATACAGAAAAAAATGAAAAACAAGAACCAATTATGTAAATTTGAAATTTCCTACAAATCTTTTTCTGTTAGTCAAAAGCCTAACAATATTTCATAATCTGAAACCCCATAAGAAGTCACATGATACCTAGATAATATCATGTCTACAGATGTTATGGAACCTAGGAAAATTGTGAGTTTTGGTTATAGTTAGATATATGTTTGGAAAGAACAGTTGGTTCAGTGCAAGTTCTCATGTATTCACAAATCTCTTGATCCACTAGGGAACTGGTCACATAGCTCCTTTTGAATCAATTCATTTTAACAACTGTTTATTGGGTCCTCATGATTTACAAAACCCGTGACAAGTGCTATGTACATCCATAGTTTGGGAAGACCCAAGCCTAAAAAGGGAGAGAGATATCTACAGAAATACTAATGAAACAACTTATATTTACTGAGTACCTGTTCAATACTTATTGAGTGTATTAATATGTGCCAGGCACTGTGTGAGGCGTGTTACCATTATGTCATTTAATCCTCACCACATCCCTATGACAAAGGTATTATAATTATTTCCATTTTACAGATGAGGAACCAGAGGCTTAATATGGTTAATTAACTGGTACATGGTTTCACAGTATTAAAAAAGGCAGAGCTTTAATTTGAACACAGTTCTGTTGGACTCGGTATTAACCACCATTGTCCAATAGGATTAAGTGTTTCTACTAGAAATAGTCCAATAGGCTCAAAAAGAAGTGATATATTAAATACTAAGTAAGGGAGCCATAAGGGGTTGGGGTGCAGTGAAGAAGGGAATTTCAGGCGGAGGGATACAGGAGCAAAGCTAAAACTCTACAGAACATATTCAGGAAATGACAAGGAAAATTCTGTCATGGTTGGTGCATTCAGGGATGAAGGGGAGGAAAAATTTTGGGAAAGATACCTGGAATAGTAGTTTGGGGTGAGTTTGTCCCAGGTTTTGAATATTTTTCATAGGAAATGAGGCTTTACTTTTGAAGGCAGTGGGCTGCCATAAAAGTGTTTAGAAGGGGGTGATAAGTTTAAAATTACGAAATCTCTAAGCTTACCTAAGTGGTGCTGCCATGTGCTATTATTCATAAAGCTACAAGTTTCCAATATTATGGTATGCTGGCTCCAGGGTGCATGGATAAGAGAGTCATCTTGAGAAGCCCGGGGTTGGGCCAATTTCAGTATTAAACATATAGTGAAACTATGGCATCAATGTTATATTAATCCATCAATGCTATGTAGATGTTTATAAAAGCTGAGTCATTTGAAAGGTATTTCTCAAATGAATAAAACTGATAGTAAACATTCAGGAATCACAAGATTCTTCAAGGAAATGTAGGAGTTATAAATTAAAAGAAATATACTATCCATATAGAGGTAACTTCTGAACTGAATTGTTCAATGACGTGATGAAACATCACATTAGGACTAAAAACGAAATTTTCTATCCTATTGAAGTTGTTTTGTTACCTCAAGAATTCCCATTTCAACTCTCTTAGTCTTAGCTTAATGTTTTGCACATACTGACCTCTCTGTCTGGAATGCCTTTCCCCTGTCCCTTTGCTTAATTCACTCACAATGGTCATGATGTAAGACTTGGCTTGGGCATCACCATCTTCTCCAGTAAACTACTCTGGCATATTTTCCTTTCTCCATTCTTAATTAAGTGTACATTTTGTGGGCAACCAAAGCCTCTTGTTCTCACTTCCATCTTCTCTCATTGTTCTTATACTGGATTGCAGTTTTCCGTTTACTTTTCCATGTCCCAATGACTGTGAGCTCCATGAACGCAAGGACAGTCTTATTCACCTTTGGGTCCCCAACTTTTGTATCATTTTTTCCATGTAACTACATATGCAATAAAAAGTACGTTGAATGTGACTTCAAATTATATGGTAAAGCAACTGTAATCAAAACAATATGGCACTGGCATAAAAACAGACATGTACATGTACACCAACAGAATAAAATGAAGAACCCAAAAAGGAACTTACGCATTTACAGTCAATTTATACTCAGAAAGGGTGCCAAAAACACACAATGGATAAGCAATAGTCTCTTCAACAAATGGTGCTGGGAAAACTGTATATCTACATGTAAAAGAATGAAACTGAGCCCCTATCTCACACAATACACAACAATCAACTCAAATGGATTAAGGACTTAAATAGAAAGCTTGAAATCATAAAACTACTGAAAGAAAACAGGGAAAACCCTCCCTGACACTGGTCTTGGCAATGATTTTTTTGATATAACTCCAAAAGGACAAGCAGAAAAAGCAAAAATAAACAATTGGGATTATATCAAACTAAAAAAGCCTCTGCACAGTAAGGAAACAATCAACAACATGAAAAGGCAACCTACAGTATGGAAAAAATATTTGCAAACCATGTATTTGATAAGGGATTAATATCCAAAAGATATAAGGAACCCATACAACTCAATGCCAAAAATACAAATAACCCAATTAAAAAATAGTCAAAGGTCCGAAAAAAACAAAGGACCTAAATTGACACTTCGTAAAAAAGAAATTCAAATGGCCAACAGGCATGTGAAAAGGTGCTCAACATCTCTAATCATCAGGGAAATGCAAATCAAAACCACAATGAGATATCACCTCATATCTATTAGAATGACTATAAAAAATATATAAATATATATATTAGGATGACTATTGTAAAAAAGATGGACGATAGCAAGCATTGGTGAGGATGTGGAGAAAAGGGAACCCTTGTACATTGTTGGCTGGAATGTAAATTTGTACAATTATTATGGGAAACAGTATGAAGATTCCTCAAAAAAAATTAAAAATAGACCCAACATTCCCACTTCTGGATATATATCCAAAGGAACTGAAAACAGCATTGTGAAGAGGTATCTGCACCCCCATGTTCACTGCAGCATTATTCACAATAGCCAAGATACGGAAACAACCTAAATGTCCTTTGACAGATGAATGAATAAGGAAATGTGGTGTATACACAATGGGATATTATTCAGCCTTTAAAAAGAAGGAAATCCTGCCATTTGCAACAACATAGGTGAACCTGGAGAACATTATGCTAAGTAAGCCAGATGCAAAAAGACAAGTACTGCGTGATCTCACTTCTATGTGGAATCTAAAATAGTCAAACTCATAGAAGCAGACAGTAGGATAGTGGTTGCCAAGGCTGGGGCAGGGGCAGGGGAAATGGGGTGATGCTGGTCAAAGCATACTAACTTTCAGTTACACAAGATGAATAAGTTCTGGAGATATAATGTACAGCATGGATGACTGTAGTGAATAATACTGTATTGTAGGGCGCCTGGGTGGTTCAGTTGGTTAAGCGACTGCCTTCAGCTCAGGTCATGATCCCGGAGTCCCTGGATCGAGTCCCACATCTGGCTCGCTGCTCAGCGGGAAGTCTGCTTCTCCCTCTGACCCTCTCTCCTCTCATGCTCTCTCTCACTCTCTCTCTCTCAAATAAATAAATAAATAAATAAATAAATAAATAAATAAATAACTTAAAAAAAAATCTGTATTGTATACTTGAAATTTGCTAAGAGGATATGTCTTAAATCTTTCCAACACACACACACACACATACATACACAGTGGTAACCATGTAAAAGTGATGGATATGTTAACTAGCTGGATCTTAGTGATGATTTCACAATGTATATGTTTATCAGAACTTCAGGTTGTATACCTTAAATATATACAATTTTTATATGCCAGTGATAAAGCTGTTTAAAAAGTCTGCTGAATGGATGAATGCATATGTTAACTGCACAGCTAATACCTCTGGAGAGGGAATTTGCTTGAGAGCCATCATTTTAATCTTAAATGCTATAAAATGGGGTAAGATATCCTATTTCTTTCTTTTTAATGAATGTTTACTTTTATGTAATGGCTATGTATTTACAAAGGAAAACAAATGTTGAAGCTAAAAATTGGATGAAACTGAACTACTGGAACACCCCTTACTCTGAGAATGACTATAAAGACATTCAGAGGATACACTAGAAATTATCAACTCCAAACAATGTGAAGTATTATAGAACCTCATCACATCAAACCCAAGGCCAGGTTGACACCACTTCTGGGCTTTTTGCATTTGTTCTTTAGTTCTTATTTCCTTTACTATTAAATTTTGTTCCCTGGGTTTGGACCAAGACATAGGATTCATTTGTTGCTTTAAGCATCTTGAAATGAATCTTTTGATATGTCTTTGAACTACTGGCTTCATATTCACATCAAAAGTACTGTAGGAATATTATGAAGTGCCTCTTGTAAGTACAAGTTGGCACCCAGCTCTTTCGCCGATTTGATCAGTTCTAGCTGCTGAATTTGATTATTAAGAAATTCAAAACAAATCTCAATTTTTTCTCCATCTCAATTTTTTCTCCTTCCATAGTGTTCATAAAAATAAAAGTAACTTCAAGTTATCTTCCTGAACTCAATAAACATATCTAGTAACTGGTTTTCCTACTGGCATATGGGCCTACTGTACCACACAAAGCATACATGCAATCTAGAACTCTTGAATATGGCATATATTGCTCTTCTGTAACATGTCTTCCTTATATGAAATTTCAGAGGAATTTTTCTTCCTCTTGGAGGAATTTAGGGCTCAAAACTCCTCTTGTTACAGGAGTGAAGCTGTTATCTATGATGATGAGTTTAGGTCATGGTTGAAATATGCAGGTCCTATAGACCCATGCTATGCTGTTAGTCATGCCATGAGCATGCTTAGGCTACCAGCTAAGCCAAGACCAGCCTAAAGCCTAGCACCCTGCCATGTAGAAGTTATGGGCTAGGCCCGGTATGATTCTTTCCTCTACAATCTAGTAATGACTATACATAGTAGCAGCTTAATACATATTTGTTAAATTAGAAAGTCCATCTGCCTGACCATTTTTATTTTATTTTATTTAAAGATTTTATTTATTTGACAGAGAGAGACACAGCGAGAGAGGGAACACAGGCAGGGGGAGTGGGAGAGGGAGAAGCAGGCTTCCCACAGAGCAGGGAGCCCAATGCGGGGCTCGATCCCAGGACCCCAGGATCATGACCTGAGCCGAAGGCAGACGCTTAATGACTGAGCCACCCAGGCGCCCCTGCCTGACCATTTTTAAGGTTCATTTAGTTCTTGCATGCCCAGTGATATCCATTATAAAGTGATTAATTTTATTATTCCTTCTTAAACTGCATTTTCCAAATGTATCATATCTTCATAATTTCATTTCTTCACTTGGAAACCAGAATTGAGATGTCCAGTCACAGTACATTGAAATCATTGCCTCTTATCAGGTCAGCTTTCAATCAACACAGCCCAGAAATTTCATTCAAGTGCATAATTTTGAAGTGTTCACCTACATATTTATCCCCACCCATAACTCTGGTTTCATCTGTACCTTCCTTAGGGGAGAAAATTCTAATTATAATACCGATCTATAGGCATGCCCAGTGCTATTAGACCTATGGCTTCAGAACCATGACAAAATCCAAGAGGGAACATTCCAACCTGAACCCGAACCTCTCTCTCACCACAGGACAGCAGAACCAAGTTCTGTGTGACAGCCAGATCATAAATATAAATATAAATATAAATATAAATATAAATATATATATAACACCTTGTTATATATGACAACATGATGAATAAAGGAATTAAAGGTCCTGGGGCAGCTGGGTGGCTCAGTCGGTTAGGCGTCCAACTCTTGATTTCAGCTCAGGTCATGATCTCAGGGTTGTGAGATCAAGCCCCATGTCCAGCTCTGTGCTGGGTGTGGAGCCTGCTTAAGATTCTCTCTCCCTCTTCTTCTGCCCCTCCCCAACCCCGCTTGCTTTCTCTCTCTCTCTCAAAAAAAAGAAAGAATAAAAAGAAATTAGAGGTCCTTTCCTACCAACAAAAACACTAAGAAACAAAAGACTACATTTTCATATGGTATACTGAGTTGATTTACTTTATGTAATATTTTTAGTTTCTTGCATTAGATAGCCCTTAAGGAAGACAGTATCAACACAGCTTCCTTTCATATTGCATTCTCTTAAAATCTAAGCATTTCTTTTTAAGACATCCTCAAGGATGAACATGGTTTAATTATAAAGAGAGAAGCCAACAGAAATACTTTTGGCACAGAAAGTCTGCACTCTGCCAGAGTATAATTTATTCCTGGATTCACATACCTAAGAGTATATTCTCCTTTTGGAGCACATTGTTTACTACAACCCCATAAAGATGAAAGGAGGAAAGGTTAAATAACACACAAAGCCCATGATTTTCACATTCAGCAGCAGAAATAGGATGAGCATTCATTCATTTAACTAGCTTTTTGACTACCTATTAAATGCCACAATTGTGAGTTGCATTCTCTAGGAAGACAATTCTGAGATGGACTTCAATGTGCAGGATGTTTACTAAGGATTGCCCTTGAGATAAACATCTATGGAAGGGAGAGGAAGAAGGTAGGAGTGGGCAGTGGGAGAAGTTATGATGCAGCCCAATGATGGCCTTGTCTAACCCAACAACGCTCTCTGAAGCTATAGCTGCCCTCTCCATGGATGGATATTACCAGGCCTACAGATGTCTAAATCACCTACTCACTGTGTCTCAGCCACCTTGGGAAGGGATGTGAACTTGATCAAGGCAGCTCTGTGTAGCTGAGGTGATCTCTGAAGGGGCTAACTGAAGACTGTCTGCTGACAGGTCTCCTAACAGCTGGGGCAGGAAGTCTTTCACTCAGAGACTATGGACTCTGAGAAACAAACTGAGGGTTCTAGAGGGGTGGGGGTGGGGGGATGGGTTAGCCTGGTGATAGGTATTAAAGAGGGCACATATTGAATGGAGCACTGGGTGTTATACGCAAACAATGAATCATGGATCACCACATCAAAAACTAATGATGTAATGTATGGTGATTAACATAACATAATAAAATTAAATTAAAAAAAGAGGGATCTGGATGGCACATTATCTTGTCCACCATAGCTATGCACTGTGCTAGAGCCTGGAAACAAATATAGGCACAATTCTTACCCTTGGAAGGGTCAAAGTCTGGTAGGGTATATTATCTTGGAAACACGCAAACAACAATCATAGTGTTATTTGTTTTGTGCCTATGGTATTTAAGGCACTGTTACATACATTATTTCTTTGAATCCCCACCAGGAACGAGTGGGGTGGTACTATTAATATCTCATTCAAAAGAAGAGGAAAAAGAATCAATGGGAAACTGACTTGCCCAAGGTCCAATGGTAAGTGGCTGATGGATCCAGGATTCAAACCCTTTCAATCTGACTCAAGTGTGATAAGTGATAAAATAGTAAGTACTGTAGAAACACACAAAAAAGCATGATCAACTTTGCAGAATTCTGCCTCAAAGAATAGGACTTTTTCTAAAACACAATGCAGACCATGCCATTTCTCTCTTTTAAAGCCTTCAATGACTACTCATTGCTTTTAGGACAAGGTCAAACTCATCAGCATGGGGTGTTCCAAAGCACTTTATGAGCTAGCCATTCTAATTGCATATGGCCTCTCTCATCCTTCACCCCTTCATTCACCCACATGGTCAGGTTGAACAACCTGAAGTTTCATTATCCAAATAAGGTTATATTGCTTTAAAGTTATGAGTCTGCTTTGCACACATAGCTCCCTCTTCCAGGAATGATTTTATAGGAACTCCTATATGTTCTTGAAGACTTGACTCAAAGGGTACCTCTTCTCTGGAGCCTTCCTCAAATTTCCCAGGTAGAGTAAATCCCTTCCTCCTCTTCGTTCCCCATTAGTAGCTTGTACATAATTTAACTACAGACCTATCATGCTGCCTTATAATTACTTATATGCATGTCTATTTCTTTTACCAGAAGACAGGGATTGTGTTTTACTTATCTATGGATTTGTAGGCTCTAGCAGTTTCTGGCACAAATTAGGAGATCAATATATTTTGGGAATGAATGGATGAATAAGTCTTTCTGGACTCATACCTCCACTTCATCCCCCACACCCAACCAGTCACCAAGTCTTGCAGCATCTGTCTCTTAAAAGAGATTCTGAATATCCTCTTCATTCCTACAAGCACTGACTAGTTCAATACCTCATCATTTCATCCCTAGACTATGTCAGCAGCCTCCTAAGTGGTTTTCTGGCCTTTAATTGTACTCCCTCCTCTCCCTGCTCAGGCTACCTTCTGCATGACTAGCAGAGTGATTTGTCTGAAATGTAAATGGGATTACATCAATCTCTTAGCTTAATCCTTTCCATGGATCCCAATGACACATAGGATAAATTTCATATTTATGTTGCTTATATGGCCTGCTAGTTATCTGTCCCCTGCTGATCTCTGCAGCCCCCTATCTCATTGCTCCCCTATATTCAGAGCCAGAATGATAAAAAAAATAGCACTGCTAGGATAGCTAATAATTTGTCACCCAATCAAATCAATATTCTTTAAATACTTCTTCAGCCATTTTTAAAAATGAGGATGAGAAGAAATGAATTTCCTAATAAAATTTTATTCTTCTTTATGTTTAAGGTAAAGGATTTATGACATTAATTTATTCCATACAATTTCCAAATCCTGACAACTTCTTGGGAGTCACAGTGAGTCATTTAAAATGTAGCTACTAGATGAAATTCCTTACTCCAAACAAATAGTCCTAAAATTTGCTGCTGAATTTAAGTGGCTGTCCTATAACTGGTCTTGGATTTAGTTGTGTCACCTGTAGTTGGAACCTGCAACTTACATGAGTCTGTTACAAAATCCATTCAACAATGAGAAGTCAGCACCACTAGGAACATTTTTATTTCTACTTGAGGTGCTGTATATTTCAGGCAGAGGGGGTCTGATTGCTATATAATGAATTGTAGACAGAAACTTGAATTAACTGGTGTCATTTACTATTTAACATTTCAATGGTTTAGTGCCTGTAATAGATTGACACCGTGTGCAGCTGCCTGCCTGCCTTCCTCTGGAGTCTGATTCTGCCCCGACCCACCTTGCCTAGCCATACCATATATCTGCAAGTCTTCAACATTCCATAGTTTCCTAAATGCATGTATTTTGGGTACACTGTTCTATCTTCTTTCAACACCCTTCACTTTCTTTTTTATCTACTAGGTTTCTTCTCAGTGTCATGCCCTCTGTAAAGCTTTCCCTGATGCCCACCCTCAAGACACCAAAGGCAGAGTTAGGGTCCTCCCTCTTCTTTGCTTCTGTAGGGTTCTATACGTGACTCATAGCCTTCAGTCATTGGGCTAGAAGTGAAGATACCAGAAAAGGTTATGCAGATGTTTGGGAGAAAAAGAATTCAATTTTGAACATGTTTAAAGTTTCTTTCAGGATACCCAAGTAAAGATATCTCGTATTCAGTTGAATACGTATCAGTCTACAGTTCAGATGACAAGTGTTGGGAGACAGTTTGCTATGGTTTTTCACACTTCTTCATGTCTTGAGAGCAAAGTATTCTATGTAGAAGTTCTGGATATTGGGGGATTTATTTACCATGGAATAAAGATTCCTAAAGTACAGTGGAACAGGCCAAGAAAGAAGTCAGCAGTGGAAGAATGATTTAATGCTGAGCACTAAGAGGTGAGAACAACTATACCCTTGACTTAAAAAATAACCTGCACTTGGGGTGCCTGGGTGGCTCAGTCAGTTGAGCATCCGACTCTTGATTTCAGCTCAGATCATGATCTCAGGGTGGTAAGACTGAGCCCCACATCGGGCTCCACGCTTGGCATGGAGTCTGCTTGAGATTCTCTCCCTCCCTCTCCCTCTGCCCTCCCCTGATCCAGGTGTGCTCTCCCTCAAATAAGTAAATAAATAAATAAAATCTTAAAAAAATAACCTGCACTTAAGGACCCTTGTCTGCCTAGAAAACTCCTATGCATCTTTTTATTCTCAACCTAAGGGCCACCACCTCTATGAAACCTTCCCAAATTACCCAGAAGACTTAGGTTTCCCTTTTCTACTACATATGTATTTGTATCATTATCTGCTTTAGTCTACCACTTATGATACAGTTTTGTTACTGCTGGGTTACATGTTTGTCATTTCTGCTAGGACTAAAAATATCTTAGGACTAAAAATATCTTAATAAAATACAAAGAACACGCTCATTTTCCTTAAGGTGTATTCATTACACATGGTTTGATGAAAAAGAAGAAAAGGGAGATCTGAGATTGGACATTGGAGAGCTGTTAAGTATTCATTTGAAGGATAATCTTAAACAGGACAGAAGTATGATCAAGCTGTAGGATAGGGTAAAATGGCTAAATTAATTTGATTATGGAATTCCTTTTTCCACAGACCACACATTGCCAACTCTCATGATACCAGCACCAGATTAGTTTGAGAAGCGCTATATACGCCTATATAAAAATGTCACCTATATAAAACTATAGCAAATGTCACCTATATAGAAGTCTCATTTGTGCTTCCAGATGAAATGCAATCAAAACAAAAGCTGCATGACTTTCACCCACTCATTGTCACTCATAAGTTATAAATAAGTGGATCATATAAATAAGTGGCTCAAAGCTCCTATAAGCAGGTTCACATTGTTAGTTGTCAACCCATCATTCCATTACAGGGGCTGCAAAATGGACTCAGTCCATATGAGTGGCACTGGCATTTTGCTTCTGACTGGCTCTGGATAGGAAAATGTTCCTCTCTATCTTAGAAATACTACCCAAGTATAATTACACATGAACAAAAAGATCTGCCAGTGATACCACACCAATTTTGGAAACACCAGTGAGTCTTCTTAAACTAACCAGATTTTGTATGTAGAAGTCCTGGTTATAAACTCTTTAGGGAAAAATACACTATTCACTATTACATACACCTAAGCAATCTACTCACTATGCTTTGATCACTGTTCTACTTTAGATGGCCATTTGGTATTTAATTACTCACCATATTGGAGAACCCAGCTCACATGGTCTGCATGTGATCATATAGGCAAAGGAAGATTAAGACACCAACGGGCAAGAGGAGACCTCTTTTTATATTTCCATATACATATGATTTAAGATGGTTTGCATTTTTCCACACCTTCAAGATAAACATAATTTATACCAATTGTTGTTTTAAAATAGGCAAGTGACATTACAGTTCCATCTACTACTTAAAGTAAATGCATTAGAAGGGGCGCCTGGCTGGCTCAGTCGGTAAAGCATGCAACTCTTGATAGGGTTGTAAGTTTGAGCCCCAAGTTAGGTGTAGAGATTACTTAAGAATAAAATCTTTTTTAAAAAAGTAAATGCATTATAATATAATTTTAATTCTGTTTGGCAGAGTAGTTAAAAGGATGGACTTTAGGGAGCGCCTGGGTGGCTCAGTTGGTTAAGCGTCTGCCCTTGGCCTGGGTCATGATCTCAGGGTCCTAGGATCAAGCCCCACAACGGGCTCCCTGCTCGGCAGAGTCTGCTTCTCCCTCTCCCTCTGACCCTCCTCCCTGCTTGTTCTTTCTTTCTCTTTTTCTCTCTCTCAAAAAAGAAAGAAGAAAGAAAGAAGAAAGAAAGAAAGAAAGAAAGAAAGAAAGAAAGAAAGAAAGAAGAAATTTAAAAAAAAACGATGGACTTTAGAACCACACCATGTGGACGCTGTCCCTTACTAGTCATGTGACATGGAACAAATCACATATTCTCTGGGTGCCTTAGATTCATCACCTACAGAATAAAGATAACATTTGTCCCTGCCTCACAGAATTTTAGGTGGATTTAATGAGCTAACATATAGAAAGCATGCAGAATAGTACCTGACACATACTAATGCTATGTAACTGGTAGATATGCTATATAATATATATAATAAATATAATTAAATAAATATAATGCTATAGAACTGCTATATAACTGGTAGCAGATTGATTAAGTGAGGGGCTTGCTTTTAATGTGGATATGTTCATTGTGAATCTATAAGAGTCTAGCTGTTAAAAAATGGACTAGAATTTTATCTATTCAACACTGTAGTAGAATTCCTAGCACTGTAAGACAAGAAAAAGAAACAAAAGGTGTTAGGTTTGGAAAGGAAGAAAACAGGACTGATATTAATCACAGATAAGTTTATCTACATAAAAAACCAAGAGAACATACAGACACATTTTTTGGAACTAAGGAGTGGGTTCATTTACCTTGCCGAAAGTGGTATTGGCATACAAAAATCAATTTCATTTCTACACACTAGCAATAAAGAGTTAGAAATTGCAATTGAAAAATTTTAATATTTTAATATCAGGGTACTTGACTGGCTCAGTCAGTGGAGCATGCTACTCTTAATCTCAGGGTTGTGAGTTCGAGCCCCACATTGGGTGTAGAGATTACTTTAAAAAAAAAGATCTTTTTTAAAAAAGAAAAAAAAAATTTTTTTAAGATTTTTTTTATTTATTTGACAGAGAGAGAGACAGCGAGAGAGGGAACACAAGCAGGGGGAGCAGGAGAGGGAGAAGCAGGCTTCCCGCCGAGCAGGGAGCCCGATGCGGGGCTCGATCCCAGGACCCTGGGATCATGACCTGAGCCGAAGGCAGACGCTTAACGACTGAGCCACCCAGGTGCCCCTAAAAAAGGAAAATTTTAATGTATTTTCTATTAGCCACAAAAATACTAGGTACCTAGAAATAAATCCAATGAAAGATGTGCAAGACCATCATACACAAAGTTATAAAATTTTAATTGAAAGGTATTTTTAAAATCTAAACAAATGGAGAGCAGTGGTCAGGGGAAATCCCAGTAAAGCTATCAATTCTTGCCAAATTAATGTATAAATTCAATGTAATTCCAACTAGGAGAGTAAGCTATGGATACAAACTCCAAGGGTTCAAATTCCAATGCAGCTACTTACTATATGACCTTGGGCAAGTTACTTCACCTTTCTGTACTTAAGTTTTGTTGTCAGGTAGAGCCAATGTATTCTTTTCCCTTTTGGGTTCTTGTGGAGAATAAATAAAATAATAAATATAAAGTATTTAATGTATTTCTGGCACACAGGTGCTCTAACAACGTTACCTATCATTGTTGCTGTTAAATTAACAACTACAACAAAGAAAATAAACAGACAACCCTAATAGAAAACAGGCAAGCAAGCAAAAAGGAATTCACAGAATAAGAAATAAAACTGTCCAATATGCATTTAAAACCATCTTTACTAATAATTGTAAAAGGCAAATTAAAACTCTCAGATGTCATTTCTCCAATCATATTGGCAAAGATTAAAATGTGTTGGCAAGAATGTAAGAGAAACAAGTGTTTTTGAACACTGTGAGAGTATAAATTGGCATGATTTTGCAAGAAAATGTGACAGTAACTAACAAATTATAAAATGTGCATAAATTTTTGATCAAGCAATTCCATTTATGGGAATTTATCCTACAAAAACTGTCACGTAAATACACTAAGATAGAAGAATGTTTATTGCCATATTATTTGTAATATAAGAAACTAGAAAATTCCTAAAGACCGTATTACTCAGTCAATGAAAATAAAGAGATAGTCAGATATATATTAACGTGGAAAAATGTCCAAGATCTAATGTTAAGTGTAAGACCAAGATGCAGAACAGTAAGTCCAAGAAGATATCATAATTTAAAATTCTTCATATAAATGTTAGTATACATATAAAACTCCTCTGGAAGAATATATAGAAATTGTTCACAGTGGTAAATTCTGGGGGTGTAAGTGGAAAAGAAATGCATGTGGCTTTTATTATCTGTTTTAAGCATGTCTCAATTGTCTAGAAATATTACAAGGTGGAGTGCATTATTTTTATGGTAAAAGAGATATACTTCTGCTAAGCTCTATTTAACATGGTTCCCATTGTTAAGCATATTTCTTAGCTATATATATATATATATATGCTAAACTATTTGTCTTAAATTATTTGAAGAAATACTAAAGATTTCCCAAATTCAATAAGATAGGATGTTTAGTTTTTAAACATGAAAACTTTGGAATGATGATTCATTAATGTTTTAGTTCTACATTTCCAGGTGCATGCTAAAACTGATTATATATTTCACCAGAGCCAAATGACAAAGGTTTCAGTTCTCTGAATGTCTAAATAATTTTTGTCATTTCCCTATATATATCCCTCCCCAGGACAGTGAAGAACCATACCCTTAGGCTTTGTTTTGTCACCAAGGAATTTCCCTGGCAATGGTAACTCTTGGGTAGCTTGAACATTAAAAAGCACCACTCTTGATACCTCGGGGAGTGGGGGGTGCAGTGTAAGGGGATCCTGAAAGATAAAATTCTCTAACTGGAGAAAGAGAGCATTTTTAAACAACTCTAAAGAGCCTTCCCAAAATGACCTTCCACCTTTCCTCATCTCATGTTCAATCCTGACTGCCCATATGGCAGAGAGAGGATGCTTCCTCCAAGCCTTTCACCATAGCCATCCCATTCAGTGGTTCACGCTGTTCTCTCCCACCTTTCAGCAAGCATGACCTACTATTTTGGATGTCTTACCTAAGATCCCTCCAAGGTAATGTGACATTTAATATTTAAGTCTCGGTAGATATGTGAATCATCTCACTTCTTTCCTACAAATTTCCCTTATGTGCCTTGAAGAACACTCACTTCTTGGCTACTTCTAGGTAACTTTTCCATCCCTCCTCATTTTCCCAATGTCCATGTTGCACTTCTCAGATTTCTATTTTCAGCCTGAAATCACTGCCTTCAAGGCTTCAAGGCAATCATTTCTGTCAAGACTTCAGTGAATTAAACTTGCCCTACTATATGTTGGCTAACTGAACATAATGAAAAAAAAAATAAATTAAAAAAATAAAATAAAAGTAAAAAAAAATAAAAATAAACTTGCCCTACCAAGTAGCCTAGTATTTTTTTAAACCTGAGGGGTTATGTTCATCTCAAAAAGAGTATTACCCAGACTTAGGTCTTTTGCAGCATAGATGGAGAGGATGCAGATATTCACATGCTAAAAGTTGTTCTGAGTATTTGCATTCAAGGAACTACAATATAATGGTGTTGGGAAAACTGGACAGCAACATGCAGAAGAATGAAACAGACCACTTTCTTACACCATAAACAAAAATAGATTCAAAATGGATGAAAGACCTAAGTGTGAGACAGGAAACCATCAAAATCCTAGAGGAGAACACAGGCGCCAACCTCTTTGACCTCGGCCATAGCAACTTCTTACTACACATGTCACCAGAAGCAAGGGAAAGAAAAGCAAAAATGAACTATTGGGACTTCATTAAGATAAAAAGCTTCTGCACAGTAAAGGAAGCAATCAACAAAACTAAAAGGCAGCCTATGGAATGGGAGAAGGTATTTGTAAACAACATATCTGATAAAGGACTAGTATCCAAAATCTATAAAGAACTTATCAAACTCAACACCCAAAAAACAAATAATCCAGTTAAGAAACAGGCAGAATATGTGAATAAACATTTTTCCAAAGAAGACATACAGATGGCTAACAGGCACATGAAAAGATGATCAACCTCACTCATCATCAGGGAAATACAAATCAAAACCATGATGAGATACCACTTCACACCTGTCAGAATGGCTAAAATTAACAACACAGGAAACAACAGATGTTGGTGAGAATGGGGAGAAAGGGGAATCCTCTTACACTGTTGGTGGGAATGCAAACTGGTGCAGCCACTCTGGAAAACAGTATGGAGGTCCCTCAAAAAGTTAAAAATAGAAGTACCCTACGATCCAGCAATTGCACTACTGGGTATTTACCCCAAAGGATACAAAAATACAGATTTGAAGGGGTACATGAACCCTGATGCTTATAGCAGCATTATCAATAATAGCCAAACTATGGAGAGAGCCCAAATGTCCACAGACTGATGAATGGATAGAGAAGAGGTAGTGTGTATACATACAATGGAATTTTACTCAGCCATCAAAAAGAATGAAATCTTGGGGCTCCTGGGTGCTTAAGCATCTGACTCTTGGTTTTGGTTCAGGTCATGATCTCCAGGTCAGGAGATCGAGCCTGGCTTCAGGCTCCACACTCAGCGAGGAATCTGCTTCTCCCTCTCCTTTTCCCTCCGCCCCTCCCCCCAGCTCATGTGCACGCATGCGCTCTTTCTCTCTCTCTCAAATAAATAAATAAATAAATAAATAAAAAGAATCTTAAAAAGAGAAGTTATTTGCAAATGTAATTAATTAAAGAATACCAAGATAAGATCATCCTGGGTTATCTGGATGGGCCCTAAATCCAAAGACAAATGTCATAAGAACAGGAAAAGATACAAAATACACAAAGGAGAGACACAGGGGAGAAGGTCATGAGAAGATGGGGGCAGATATTCAAATTATGCAGCCCCAAGTCAAGGAATGCCTGGAGCAACCAGAAGATGGAAAAAGCAAGGAGGGATTTTTCCCTAGAGTCTTGGGAAGTGCAGTCCTGCCAACACCTTGATTTCAGACTTCAGGCCTCCAGAACTGTGAAAGAATACATTTCTGGGGGCACGTGGATGGCACAGTTGGTTAAGCATCTGACTCTCGGTTTCAGATGAGGTCGTGATCTCAGGGTTGTGAGATCGAGCCCCGCATCAGGCTCCACATTCAGTGAAGAGTTTGCTTAAGACTCTCTCCCTCTTTCCCTCTGCCCCTCCCCCCACTCTAAAATAAATAAGTAAATCTAAAAAAGAGAATACAAGGATGCCTGGGTGGCTCAATTGGTTAAGTGTCTGCCTTAAGCTCAGGTCATGATCTCAGGGTCCTGGGATTGAGTCCCTGCTGAGCAGGGAGCCTGTTTCTCCCTCTACCTGCTGCTCCCTCTGCTTGTGCTCCCACTCTCTCTCTCTCGCTGACAAATAAATAAATAAAATATTTTAAAATAAATAAATAATAAAAAAGAATACATTTCTGTTTTAAGGTACCCAGTCTGTGGGTAATTTATTATGGTTACCCTAGGAAACTAATACATAGATATAAATATTACAGTGGACAGTAGAATTACAGAAACTATGCAGAAAAAAGGTGTGAAGTGAAACATTTAAAGTATTGAAAGAAAAAAAATCCACCAACCTAGAATTCCATCTTCAGCAAGACTGTTCTTCAGAAATGGAAGAGAAAATAAAGAATTCCTCAGACAAACAACAACTGAGGGTATTCATTGCCTATACATTCACCTTGAAAGAAATGTTAAAAAGAAGTTCTTCAGGCAGAAGGGAAAAAACATGGGTCAAAGCCTTCAATCTACGTAAAGAAGGGTAGAGCATTAGAGAAGGAATAAATGAAGAAGAAATAAAATGATTTAGTTTTCTTATTCTTAATTGATCTAACTGATAACTGCCTAGTAACAATGTATTGGATGATTATAGTATATGTGTAAGAAAAATGAATAATAGGAAGGAATTGGGAACACTCTAATAAAATATATGTAGTTCATGTGAAGCAGTTAAGTGTTATTTCAAGGTAGACTTTTATGAATTAAAAATGTAATTGTAAACTAGGGAAACTGTTAAAAACTTTTAAAGACATACATTTTGGTGAAATATGCCATTGCTTCATACCAAGATTGCTTTTGTGCAAATGATTTTTAAAAAAAAAAAATCAATGCCATATTTCACCAAAACAATAAATGTTAGTTGAATTTTCTCAATCATGTTTTTCATATACCAGGAGAGCTCACTAAATAAGGAAAATAAAAAATACTTCTAATTAAAAAAATAAAGACATATTTGATAAGTCAGACAGAGAAAGACAAATACTGTAAGGTCTCACTTACATGTAGAATCCAAAAAACCAAACTCATAGAAACAGAGAACAGATTGGTGGTTGCCAGGGTGGAGGTGGGGGAGTGGAAGTGGGTGAAGGTGGACAAAGGGTACAAACTTCCAGTTATAAGATGAATAAGTTGTAGGGATATAATATACAGTATGATAATTGCAGTTTATAATACTGTGTTGATTCTTGAAAGTGGCTAAAAGAATAGATTTTAAAAGTTCTCACCATATACCACATATCACTTTGCAATACATATGTATGCATATATGCATATATACATATGTATATCAAATTATTATGTTGCATACCTTAAACTTACACAATGTTATATGTCAATTATATCTCAATAAAGCTGTAAAAAGGTATCTTTGATATACTAAGTGATAAGAGGAGTTAAAATGGAATCATATTAAGTACTCAAAATCAAAGAAGGAGGGAAAAAAGGAGAAAAAGGAAATGTAAAATAAATGAAGCAAATAGAAAACAGTTACAAACATGATAAATATTAATCCAACTATATCAACACTTTAAATTTGAATGACCTATATACATAGTTAAAAGACACAGACAGACCAAGTGATAGAAAACAATATCCAATCATATTTTGTCTATAAGAAATTGATATTAAATACAAAGATTCAGATAGGCCAAAAGTAAAGGGATGGAAAAAATCATACCATACTAACAATAATCAAAGGAAAGCTGTTGTAGCTATATTAACTTCATAGAAGCAGACTTTAGAGCAAGGGAGATCATTAGGGATACAGAAGGGCATTACATACTGAAAAAGGAGTCAATTCTCCAAGAAGATATTAAATGCATATGTGACTAAAAACAAAGTGTCAGAATATGTGAAGCAAAATCTGATAGAGGTGAAAGGAGAAATAGACAAATCCACTATTCTATTTGGAGACTTCAATACTGCTCTGTCAGTAGTTGATAGATCAAACAGGCAGAAAATCAGTAGGGATACGGGTGACCCGAACAGTACTATCAATCAACTTGATCTACTTGACATTTATAAAATACTCCATCCAACAACAACAGAATGTATATTATTCTCAAGTGACATAAAATATGTATCAAGACAGAAAAAGATTCAGAGCCATTAAACACACCTTAACAAATTCAGAAGAACAGAGATCATACAAAGTATGTTCATAAGCTGCAATGCAATTAAACTAAAAAGCAATAGCAAGAAGGTAGAGTATCCCCTAAGTATTTGGAAATTAAATAACACACTTCTAAATAATTCATGGGTCAAAGAAAAAAGCTCAGAGAGAGATTTAAAATATATATTTTTACCGAAGTGACAATAAAAGTAGAACTCAACAAAGTTTAGAGAAAGCAGAGAGAAAAACAGAGCAAATATTAATGAAATTGAAAACAATAAAGAAAATCAATGAAACCCAAGACTGGTTCTTTGGAAAGATCAATAAAATTGATAAACTTCTAGTCAGGCTTACCAAGAAAAAAAACAGAATTACCAATATCAGAAATGAAATAGGGACCATCACTACTCATCCCATGGACATTAAAAGGTTAATAATGAAATACATGAACATAAATACTATACTTGGCAAAGCTGTCCTTCAGAAATGAAGAAGCAATGAAGACTTCCTCAAACAGAAGCTGAGGGAGTTCAGCACCAAGAGACCTGCCTTAGAAGAAATGCTAAGCAGATCATTATCATGATCATATAAATAGAAAATTCTCAACAACGGCAAAAAACTATTAGTAATAATAAAGAAATTCAGTAAAGTTTCAGGATACAAAAACCAACACAAAAATCAGTGCTGTCTCTATGCACAATGAACAACTGAAAATGGAAATTAAGGGTGCCTGGGTGGCTCAGTCGGTTAAGTGTCTACCTTCAGCTCAGGTCATGATCTCAGGGTCCTGGGACTGAGTTCTGCTTCGGGCTCTCCACTCAGCAGCGAGTCTGCTTCTCCTTCTGCCTCTGTGATCCCTCTCCTTCTGTGATCACTTTCGCTCTCTCTCAAATAAATGAATAAAGTCTTCAAAAACAATTTTTAAGAAAAGAAAATGGAAATTAAGAAATCAATCCAATTCACAATAGCAACAAAAAGAATAAAGTATTTAAGAATAAATGCAACCAAAGAGGTAAAAGACTTATACACTGAAAATTATATAACATCAATGAAGGAAATTAAAGAACACAGAGATAAATGGAAAGACTTCTATGTTCATGGATTGTAAGAATTGATATTGTTAAAAAATCCACCCAAAGTGGTCTCCAGATTCAATACAATCCCTATCAAAATCCCACAAGTATTCTTTACGGAAATAGAAAAAAAAAACAGTCCTAAAATTTTATATGGAACCACAACAACCCTGAATAGCCAAAGCAAACATAAGCAAAAAGAACAAAGCTGGAGGCAGGACTCCGGTCAGCAGAAGGAGGAGTCCCAGGCCCTGCCAGGTATCAAGGTGAGGACCCTCATGGAGGGCTGAATTAGCCACCCACCCCAAACAGAGGGGCCCCACAGGAATGCACACCTGCTTTCAGCCCTGGGATGCCCCAGGAACAGGTATCAACTACCACTCAGCTATCACCTACATTTGTGTGGTCAGCATCTCACGGAGATAGGGGCCTTGTGAAGGCAGGGGGTACAGGCCATATCAGGAAGAAATATAAGTACTTGTGGAGGACTGAGTATAAACCCCCAACCCACAATATATAGGGAGCCACAAAGAAACGACCCTGCCCTTACTGTCAGCTCCTACAGACCTCACACAAGCCTGTCATGCTAAGACCCAGCCTCACTAGTATCTTGGGGAGATAAGGGCCTTGACCTGATGGGTGTGGTCTCAGCTCAACAGAGAGAGGGCGCTCAGCCAGTGCAAGAAGTCAAGGTAAGGACTCAGGGGTTTTCCCAACCTGAGTAGATTGGAACCCACCCCACTCTACTATCAGCCCTGGGAAACACCAGGCGGAGTACAGGGATGTGTTGTGTCTTGACTTCGGGAATTTAAGGGAGGTGAGGTTTACTCTGAGGGGGTTGGACTCTCGTCAGCAGAGGGAGGAGTCTTAGGAGTAAAGAACTACAAGGAGCGAGGGGCCCTCTCACCAGGTAGAAGGGGCCCGCAGCCCTGCCCTGCCTCCAAGTCATCCCTGGAAGGCCCCAGGCCGACTTTCCGGAAGTGACGTATCCTAACTTCCGCCTTAGGAATCTGAGGGACGTGAGGCTTCATCGTTGGGGTGTGGACTCAGATCTTCGGAGGGACGTGTCCCAGGCTCTGCCAGGCGTTAAGGTGAGGACTCAGAAAAAAGACTGAGGGGAAATCTCACCTCGGAGGGTTTGCGCCTCCCCGTGCCCCCCGGCATCCCCCCCGCCCCACATCCCTTCCCCACCCTGCCCCACATCCCTTCCCCCCTCCCCCCCCCGCCCCTAGCGTCTGCCCAGAATGCTCTGCTCAGGGCCCCGGATATGCTGTATCCGGACGTCGATCTTGGGAGTCTGAGGGACTGGAGGCTTTTCCTGACGGAAGCAGATTCAGGTTGCCAGAGGGAGAAGTCCCAGGCGCCCTGGCTGGCGCTAAGGTGAGGATTCCAAGAAAGGACTGAGGGGAGCTCTCACCGCAGAGAGGGTGCCCAGGCCCCCACCCGCCATTTGTTGTCTGCCCGGAAGGCCCCTCGCAGGGCCCCGGGTGTGGTGTATCAGGACGTCCATCTTAGGAGTCTGGGGGATGTGAGGCTTTCTCTGACGGAAGCGGACTCCGGTCATTAGAGGGACGTGTCCCAAGCTCTGGCAGGCATTAAGGTGAGAACCCAGAATAAGGACTGAGGGGCGCAATCACTCCTCACCCCTACCTTGCCCATTGTCTGCCTTAAAAGCCCCACGCAGAGCCCCCGATGTGGTGTATCCGGACCTCCATCTTGGGAGTCGGAAGGAATGAGGCTTTTTTTGAGGGGTGGGAACTCAAGCCATCAGAGGGAGGAGTCCTAGGCTCGGCTGGGCCATAAGATGAAGACCCTTGTGGAGGGCTAAGGGGACCTCCCTCCAGACAGAAAGCACACAGATACCCTTCCCTGTTGTCAGCCTTGGGAGGCTCAGGGCAGGGCCTTTAGGCAAGGTGTCTCCCCCAATTGTCTGTACTTCTTTGTGGGTGGTTTCCGGGAGATGGGTGCCTTGGCCTGAGAGTCTCATTCCCATGTATGCAGAAGGGAGAAAGGGTGCAGGCCTTGTCAGGAATAAATATGAAGTTCTGGGGCGCCTGGGTGGCTCAGTCATTAAGCGTCTGCCTTCGGCTCAGGTCCTGATCCGAGCCCCCATCGGGCTCCGTGCTCGCAGGAAGCCTGCTTCTCCCTCTCTCTCTCTCCCTGCTTGTGTTCCCTCTCTCGCTATCTCTCTCTGTCAAATAAATAAATAAAATCTTTGCTAAATAAATAAATAAATAAATAAATACGAAGTCCTTGGGAAGGACTGTTAGTATGCCCCACCACAGAACCTAGAGGAACCTCCACAGAAATTTATCTTGATCCCTTCTGTCAGCCCTGGGGACCCCAGAAGATACAGTCAGGCTGAACTTTCTTCTGCTTCCAGATTGGGGCTCTCCGAGAGGTGAGGGCCTTGGTCTGAAGGACCCAGTATGTGGTGATCACAGAGAGGAGTTTCAGGCCCTGCCAGGTATAAAGGTGAGGATCTTAAGGTAAGGCTGAGAGGATGGAGAGGGCCCACAGAAACTTGTCCTTTCTCTCAGCTGTGAGAGGTCCCAGGCAGGGCTGTCAGATACAGATGTCCCCTCCACCCTCCCACTTCCTTACCTGGTATCTTTGGGAGGTGGGGGCCTTTTCTGTCAGAGCGGACAGAGTTGAGTTTCTCACATGATTCGTGTCTCCCTCAGGTCAGTTGGTTGCCATCCCCCACCTCCTGCCCACACTCCTGCCTGCTGGCCCAACACAAGTCATCATGCCTCACAGTAAGAAGAGTCATTGCCACAAGGCTGAAGGAGGCCTTAAGGCCGAAAAAGGAGCTCAGGGCCCGGTGGGTGCACAGGTTCCTGTAACTGAGAAGGAAGCTGCCTCCTCCTCTCTCTCTCCTTTGATCCAGGGCACCCCAGAGGTGGTGCCTCCTGCTGGAAAACCAAGTGTTCGCCAGAATTCTCAGAAAGCCTGCTCCTCCTCCACCACCGTCAAAGCCACTCCGTTGAGCAAACCAAAGGAGGGCTCCAGCAGCCCAAAACAGGGCCTGAGCACCTCCCAGCCTCCACCAGATCCTGAGTCCTTGCTCAGTGATGTGCTAAACCAGAAGATGGCTGAATTGGTGCAGTTCCTGAGTGCCAAGTATGTAACAAAGGAGCCTATCACAGAGGCAGAAATGCTGCAGAGCGTCATCAAAGAGCACAAGGGCCACTTCCCTGTGATCTTCAGGAAAGCCTGTGAGTGCATGGAAATTGTCTTTGGCATTGAAGTGAAGGAAGTAGACCCCATCAGCCACTCCTATGTGCTTGTCAAAACCCTAGATCTCACCTACGATGGGATGCTGAGTGATGACCAGGGCATGCCCAAGACCGGCCTCCTGATCCTTATCTTGGGTATGATCTTTGTGGAGGGCAACCGTGTCCCTGAGAAGAGGATCTGGGAGGTGCTGAATAAGATCGGAGTGTGTGCTGGGAGGAAGGATTTCATCTATGGGGAGCCCAGGAAGCTCATCACCAAAGATTTCGTGCAGGAAAAGTACCTGGAGTACCGGCAGGTGCCCAGCAGTGATCCTCCATGCTATGAGTTCCTGTGGGGTCCCAGGGCCCACGCTGAAACCAGCAAGATGAAAGTCCTGCAGTTTTTTGCCAAGTTCAGTGGTACCGACCCCGCTTCCTTCTCACCCTGGTATGAGGAAGCTCTGAGAGATGAAGAAGAGCGAGCCCAGGCCAGAGTTTCCGCCACTGATGATACTAGGGCCACGGCCGGTGAAAGTTCCAGTGTCCCATCTAGCAGCCTCTCCTGCCCTGAGTGACGTCTGAAGAAGATCTCCACTCTGTGTTTGAAGAGGGCAGTCAAGGCTCTAAACAGTGGAGGACTGAATTGCAGATTTTATCTTTTTGGTATTTTTCAAATGTTCTGCTTTCTAAAAGGTTTTTTAGCTTCAGAGTTTAGGTTCATGAATGATACTGGTTACATGTTTATTGCTGTTTATCGGGTTTAAGAATAAGAATTTTGCTCTTCTGGAAAACCTATTGGGAAACTTTTATTTTCTGATCTGGAAGAGGATAGCATAGCATTGATAGCGAAATTTCCTTAGAACTACGGAAGAGCCCAGCAGTAAAATAGATGGGATCAAGAAACAGAGGCGGAAATGTAGAAGATGGTTATCCTAGGGTTCCCGTATCCCATTTAGTCTGTTGAGTAGTAAAATTAAAGATCTGTACTTGGATTTGTTTGGCTAAAGAATGCGTGAGAAATTAAATCTTAATAAATGAAAGCCCTGGCTGGCTCACTGGCTCATTTATTCTTACAAGTGTTTTACAGGTAAGAGAAAAGTCTAGAATGGAAAACTGCTCTTAGCAGTTCCTTTGGGAGTTTGGGTAAACCAGAGAGAAATCTCCACCTGTGGCAGGGACGGAAGGTGCCACTGAGCCCAGTGGACAAACCACGTGTTCTATATGCGTTCCCTACAGGATTTCCGGAGAATAGGGGGATATTTCTTTGAGGTGGTGTCCATGGCCTGGCACTTTTTCCCTGGCCTGGGAAAGCCCAGAGCCCACTCCTTTGAAAGGGCATTTTAATTATCTTGAGTGTGATTTGGCCAACTCTAAGCAAGGGCTAGACTTTTGGTGGGGGTGAAATGAGTGAAAACAGTGGTTTGGATGGAAGAGCAGCTGGGAGGGAGGAACAGAGTTAGTCCTTGATTCAAATTCTAGGATTGCATTCAGCCGGGGAAGACTTCCCCATATCCAAATTAGGTAATATATCCATGAACAGGGACATTTTGTATATCTACAAAGCAGCATCTTCGGCTCACTTCGTGGTTTGTGTCCTGGAGTGCTGCATATTCTCCAAGATGCCATGGAAAACACATACACGCACACACAGAGTCAGTCCCAGAGGAGAGAGTGATAGAGTCGAGTCTGGGTCAAAATCATATTAACAATTACTGCTATTTATTAAAGATCCAATAAATGTCAGGCACTGTGCCAGGCACGTTACTTATATTACATACATTCTAGCAATTCTACAAGATAGGGCTTATCAAACCCACTTCACAGGTGAAGAAACTAAGGCTCATAGCACTTGGCAGTTTGCAGTTTGCCCAAGATCACATGTCTAGTATGTGACAGGGCTGGGACTGAATCCCTGGTCCAAATTTGTCTAAGCCCAGACTGTTCTCACTCCTCCCACCCTGAGGGTGACCTTTTGTCTCTTTGCTCATTTCTCTTCTCCATGCTCTGTAAGGTCTTTTAGGCAACAAAAAGACGGGTCCTATGGCCAAAGTAGGCCCAAAGAAGGAAGGGGACAATGACAAGATTTGGGGACTCTCTGGGCTTTATTTCCCTAGGGTCTGCCTGCGTGAGCCCCAGAGCTCCTGGAGAGCTGACTCTGCCCAGGCGCTGCGGTGTGTGTGTCCAGTCCCAGCACTTCCCTGCGTGACGGCACCCTTGCCCAGGTCTTCCTCTGTCTGCTTTCCTGTCCAACTCTAGAATCTGGCCTGCTGACCAACATCACCCTCTTCCTTCGAAGACCTGTGCTCTCAGTGGAACAGCCGCAGTCACCCATCTTCCCCCAGTCATGGAGCATCCCTACTCTTTACAAAAGGATGTCCCCCTGGCTATCCCTCCCGCTTTCTGAAACCCTGTTAGCAACAGCCTTTTAGCAGTAGAAGTGCACTTTGGAGGATGGTTAGATGCCTGAACACCCCCTCCTGGCATCCTCGACACACTCTCAAGTTGTTTTTCAAATGACCTGGTGAGTCTGATTTGCACGTAATCTACTGGTTCACAGGATGTAACCCTGATGTTAGAGAGGGTTTTTGAAACCACACTAATAGTTGCAGTAAGAGTCTAATAAGATGTTTTATTTGAAACGGGCCACTGATCACATCAGCAGATGAGCAAGCTCACCTAGATGGCCAAAAACCCAAACATTTCTGTTAAGTGGTAGATGAGGAAACAGCACAGAAACCACTGTGTAAGCAGACAGCTACAGGGGCTGAATGTAAAACCCTGGAGTCCTAGAGGTGAACAATGGTTTTTTGGTGGACATGTTGCTCTGGTTTTAAAAAAACAAGTTAGCCATGCTTCCACTGCTTCTTGTACGTATATCTTGCCCACAGGAAAATCCTAGTTCGCAGTCTGCCTAACGACACCTGTGCAGGTATTTGGGGCTGTTCAGTCATGCGGAGGGGAGCAGAGACTCACAAGTTAAGGTTTTGATTATACACCATAAGGACGGAGAACATTCCCAGGCTGCTGAGATCACCGAGGTTACTGGAAAGGGCAAGGCCTGCCAACACTGACAGGGTCACTTGAAAACTAGATGTGATCCTGTATTTGAGAACACCTGTCGCATAGCAGGCACTTGAAAAAGTTGGTGAATTTCAAGGCAAATTTGGTTTTCTCAGGAACTCTTCCAAGAAATGGAAGGGGTTGTCATCATACCAAATTCTAGTAATTGCTTTTTATTTTTATCTAGTAGATGGTGGCTTCTAGGAGAGACTACAAGTGCTCATCCACATCTGTCTCTCTCTCCTTCCTGGGGGGCCCACTTGTAGGTAGGAGCCAGTATGCCATTTCCATCCTTCCTCTGCTGTTCAGCAGCAAACATTCGGACCCCCTGTCAAGATGGAGAGCTATAACATGGAAACAGCCCAGATCCCTGAATTACCTGAGAGCATGAAAGCCCCTGCCAACCCACGTCAGAATTGATGTGCACAAAAAATAAACCTTCATTGTACAAAACCATTTAAATTCCAGGACTTCTCTGTTGCATAAGCTAACACTTGTTTTAACTAATTAATGCCCAGCGCTTATTTCTGTGGTTAAGCAGATTTAAATATTTTAATTACAAAGGTGATTGTGCAAATGTACTTCCTGCAAACCATTTACTCTTGGCATCCTTTGTCCAACTCTGAGCTTACATCCACCGATACCCAGAAACTTATGTCCTCTAACTTAGTGTGTCTGTTTTAAGCAGCTGGAAGCTCTGCACTAACTAGTTTCTCATCACAAACAGAACAAGGGGCTGGAGGTCCCTAGTAACGGGAAGCAGAGATTCCATAATGCATCTTATACCTCATTGGTGGACAGTGATTGTCAAAATTTTAGATATGGGACATCACACTCCAACTGAAGCCTTCAAAAGAAATCCAATCCATAAACATGAGGAAGGCAGAGCAGTCTGACCGAAGGGAGGACTATAATCCCCGAGTCCTGCCCACTCAGCACTCTCACCTCTTCCTTGGGGACAGTGGCCCTGTCACCCAACCATAGAACTCTAGGTTCCCTCTGAGCACTGCGGGAAAATCCCTGTGCTAGAAGCCCCTTCCTGGGCCATGGACTGTCACGCCCCTCACAGGCATGAATCTGTGCGGACTCCATTCGGCCCAATGCACTGAATCCCAGTTTTGCTGCCTGGCTCTCCAGCATCATCAACAATTCGTGAGCCCCAATTTCTGCGTCTCCAGCCTAACTTACCACCCCATCTCTCGTTCCCAACTCCTCACTGCCCCACCCCTGACCTAGACACACACTGGCACATGCTGTCCTACCCACTCATCCAGTCTCGATTTTCAGCATGGGACCGGCTGCCTTCCCCGTAACCCACTATCCCCCTCAGGGTTCTGTTAGGATTTTTCGCAGGCTCTTCCTTCCTGCTGATGCCAATCCTTGTCTTTTCCTTCATTCCTAGCCTTGCTTTGAACTCTCTTCTGCAAAGAGGCCCCAGCTGGTACCTTTCCCTGGTAGCTTCTCAGCACCAAATAACATGGAGGGCCTTCCCTGACTTGGCAGCCATGTTTCACTACAAAGGCAGAACCCTTTCAAGTACCCTAATGCCATACAAATGATGAGGATTTCCTCTCTAATGGGGGCAGGAATTATTCCCAGCCCCGTGTGAGTTCCAGAGTTCTCTTTCTGTGCAGGAATCTCCTCTTACTATTCTGTCCTGCAAATTTTAGCTACCTTGGCCTTCCTGGACTCCCAGCTTCATCTCAATTCAAGGAGACTGTCCAGGCTTCCCCCTCTGTGCACTGTGGCATGCATTACCTCCCCAGGCAAATAAACTAGGGTATCATAGAACTGACCTCATTTGTTTTCCATTTCTTAGAGATCGCTGTCCTTCGTGACCTGATGTCCAATAAATTGAAAATTGTTTTGCATGTTTCATCTGGATTTTTAGGTATATCATATCAGAGTTTGGTTCCTGTTACTTCATTGTGGCTAGAAGTCCTATAATCTGAATTTAAAATCTAAATTACCTAGGCATGATAAATGCCCCAAAATTTCAGTCTTATTCAAATTAAAATCAGAACTGAAAGGCTGTGGACACATTTATGTTAACATAGACATACTAATTTGCAACCAGGAGACTATACAGGAAAGTATCCAACAGTGTTTTCCTCTACTAGTGGAAGTATAAGTGATCCCTTCATTTTCTTATATATGGTTTTAAAAATTTCCAACATTTATGAAACACATGAATTACCTTTATAATTATAAAACGTAAGTATTTCAAAATGTGATTTTGACTACCAAAAATTAATACACATTCTTTAGATGGTTTGTTTACAAAATTGATCAGTCTCTCACCAGATTCTACCCACCTCTGGCATGCCTACTTCTTGTTTGACTAGAAAGAAAAGAAATGCAATCCATTTAGTTAGCTATGTGTAGTAATGCAACTCTCCTCACACTTTCAAAGACAATGCTGTACAGTAAGAATCTTCTTTTTTTTTTTTTTTAAGATTTTATTTATTTATTTGACAGAGACAGAGATAGC
>NC_138385.1:11817874-11837484 GCF_054177405.1 Leptonychotes weddellii | reverse complement strand
TCCCCCCGAGGAGGGAGCCCGATGTGGGACTCGATCCCAGGACCCTGGGATCATGACCTGAGCCGAAGGCAGACGCTTAACGACTGAGCCACCCAGGCGCCCCCTATCTTCTTTTTAAAGCCCTCTCTCCAGGGCGCCTGGGTGGCTTAGTCGATTAAGCGTCTTGGCTCAGGTCATGATCCCGGAGTCCCAGGATCAAGTCCCACATTGGGCGGGTTCCCTGCTCAGCGGGGAGTCTGCTTCTCCCTCTCCCCTCACCCCATTCTCATGCTCTCTCTCTCTCTCAAATAAATAAATAAAATCTTAAAAATAAATAAATAAGGTCCTCTCTCCAGAAAAAGTATTCACACATTTTAAAAGGGGAAATTACATTTACATCTAAATCATATTCTCCATGATTTGATTGGATCCAATATTTATAGGAAGCATAGTATACAAGCAATTTTAGGAGAAGGAATTAGAATTATCACGTTCATTACTAGGAGTGTTGTTTATGTCTCTTGTCAAAGCTCATAATAAATAAATCATGCTATTTTAAAAATATGTTCTTCAGTCATTACCGCATTAATTCCAAATTGTGCCTGAAATGCACTTTGATTTTCCTGATTGATGCAACATTTTCATAAGAATGTTTATCCTTCTTTCAGAGACTAGCACACAACTATCAACACAGTTTTTTAACACACAATTATCTTTCACAAAGTAAATACCGTGTAAAAAGTCTTGCTTCATAATTTGGATAATACGTCTCTACTATATACGTTATATGCTTTGTTTTTAGCTGTATCTCACATGCTCCCATTCTGCATTCAATGATTCCACCATTTTAATGATTTCATTCACACACTGCCCAAAGCCATTAAATGGTCATCGATATCATTCCATATTATTTGTGTGCCTTAGGATTTTCTCATCGCTGTATTACTTGTTCTTTTATTTTAGAACAACTACACAGCCTCTTTCCTCATGTGAGCCTTTTCTCTTTATTTTTTGAACCATGGCACTATTCTGAAACTGAAAATCCCAGAATTTTACCAAATGATTGGGATCCAAAGGTGTTTCTGTAGATTTTAAGTCATAAAATATATACACATTATTTATTTATTTGCAATGGAATCATCTTGTAATACTTGTATTTTTTCCCTTTTAGAATATAGGTTCACATTCTCCAAAGAAAGATGCAAGTGAATTAATAAGTACCAGCATCTGCCAATACCATTTTTTTTTTACGAACACCATGTAATATTGAGCTAGCATTTTCCCCCTGCAAAATTAAAACTGTTCCTTATTTTCCCACATTACCTTGTTGCCTTTATATGCATTTGCTGTAGGTCTAAATAATTTGATGACTATAGCCCAACAATTACAAATTACTACTACATCATTTATGATCGTAGGTGTCCTGTCATTTTTGCCCTTTCTGCAGACTTCTGTAAATCTTTTCCTCTATACATACAGTTTCATATACTTTAAGCTATGTCTACAATAGGCTGAATATTTGTGTCTTCCCCAAATTCATGTATTTGGAGGTGGGGCCTGTGGGAAGTTCACAAAGGTGGAACCCTCATGAATGGGACTGTATCCTTGTAAGAGGCCCGAGAACTAGCTAGTTCTCTTTCTGCCATGTTAGGATACCAAGAAGTTGGCAATCTAGAATCTGGAAGAGAGCTCTCCCCAGAATCCAACCATGTGGGCACTACGATCTCACAATGCTAGCCTTCAGAACTGTGAGAAATAAAATTCTGTTGTTAATAAGCCACCTGGTTTATGGTATTCTGTTACAGGAGCCTAACCTGTCAAAGCTAAGACAATGTCCAAAGCTATTGCTTTATAACAGTCTTTAAAAAAAAAAAAAAATTCTTGGCTATTTCCGTTTCTCTGATATTTTCAAAGAAATGGTTTTTGTTGCATTGACATTGTTTATCATTTCTCTAATTCCAATTTCATTGATTTCTGCTCTTACATATATTGTTACTATCCTTCTGTTTGCAATGGATTTAATTAACTTTCTTTTTATAGTTTAAGGTGGAAGCTGATATTATCAAACTGAGTCCTTTTTCCTAATACAAGCACTTAAGGACATAAATTTCCCACTTGGCACTGCTTTAGTGAAGTGCCATAAATTCTGATATGTATTTAGATTTTCATTCAGTTCAAACTATTTTCTAATTTCCTTCCATTTTTCTTTTGAAGCATGGGCTAGTAAAAAGGTATTATTTAATTTCCAAATATCTAGGGATCCTGCTGACATAAAAAAACTAAATAAATGTGGACACCTAAAATGCCAGGGTGAGGAGTTTGTACCTAATGTGTTGAGCGATGGGGAGCCATTGATGATTTTTGAGAAGTGTACTGACATGATCAGAGCTATGTTCAATAAAAAACAATTTTGAAGGATACAATGGATTGGAGGCAGGAAATAGATATCTAGCAGTCAGCCACTCCTTCTACCCAACTATGCCATATTGTGCACTTACCACTATTAAATTTCTGTTTCTGAAAAACCGTGTCTCTAAGTAGCGGGTCACTTTGAATTTAAATCCCAATTTAAATGTACTACCAAATTCACTAGTTAGTGTCATCTGCAAACCTAATTAGCACACACTTTAACTATCTACACAAATAACTGGCTTAAGCATTATTACATCTAAGCCAGTTAAATTGCTCAAATTGGGCTAAAATTGTTGTCAGTGGAATAGATATTTACACTTAATATATGTGTTTCAAACTGTAAGTAATTGCTACTTAGGTACTTAGAACCTAAAACATAATTGTCATGAGACAGAATTAGTATGAAATCAGAATCTTATAAATCTCTGCCTAATTATTCTGAATCATATACCTAGAAGTCTGGTTGCTATATATTTTCAAAGTTTTCATGCTGTTTTAAATCAAAAACCATTTGTTTCAACAAATTTCTTGGAACTCACAAATACTGTGGAACTAGAACAATCTTATCAGCCAAAATGTGTGACTTAAAAAGTAAGCAAAACTAGGTTGGCCTGGGTTCATAAAATAACATTACATTCTATTCAGCAAGATTCTGCAGTTTTAAAGGTTTTTGTTATTTTTTCAATACAGCAAAGTATGACAACGTCCATATTATATAGGCAGGAAGTTGGAATGTTCTCTTGAATATCTATATAAGGAAACAGAAATAATTACTTGCCATGAATGGGAGACAGGCAAAGCATTTGAAGCCATGCCCTGCACTTAAAAGAATCTGGTAGGGATTTCACTTTTCCTTACTTGGCTCTTCACAGACAGTAAGCATAAGAGAGACTCTTGAATCATGAATTGGATATAGAACACTCATCCTGAAGTCACTTAGCAGCTTTCAAAGAACACTCCAAAACTTTGTCAAGGCCACTCTTTTTGCCATTCCCACCAATGTTGCTTTAGTTCAGAGTGTGGCTTTTAATGTTTTGGGGTTATGGATCCCTTTCAGAATCTGATGAAAAGCAGGGGAAATGGAAACTTTTGCCAAGAAAATTCTCTTGTTTGTGCACAAAACTCATAATTTTGCCTATAATTTCAAGGTTGATAGATTCTTCCCTGTTACGGCTTGAATTGTGTTCCCCAAAAGACATGTCGAAGTCCTAACCCCCAGTACCTGTGAATGTGACCTTATTTTGGAAATAGGGTCCTTCTAGAATGTAATCAATACATTAGGGGTAGGCCATAACCCAATATCATTGGAGTCCTTACAGAAAGAGGGAGAACAATGTGAAGAGCCAGATACACAGGGAGAATGCCATATGAAGATGAAGACAAATTGGTATGATGCTCCCATAGCCCATGGAACACCGAAGATCGAAGCTGTCACCAGAAGCTAGAATACAGGCATGGAACAGATTCCCCCTCAGAACACTCAGAAGAAACCAACATCTTGATTTCAGGCTTCTGGCCCCCAGAATCGTGAAACAATAAATTTCTGTTGTTCTGTGCTATGCAGTTTGTTTCGGCAGCCCTTGCAAGCTAATACCCAAACTCTCAAGTCCCGTCCGTTATTATAAATATTTTTAGCAACCTATGAAACCCAGGATCCTTCCATTTTCAGGTATTTGTTCAGCAGCCAGACCCAAGATACCTTGAGGAAAGTATAAGGCAAAATTTGCTGCAACTTCTATGACTAAGACTACAAAATATTATACCTTTTAAGAATCACTGCATAGTTTAATGAACCACTAAAGAGTGTGCTTTGAAAACAGAAGAGGCTGGTAGCCAAAATTTCATTGCAGTGTTCAGACTCTCCATATGACTAACCTTTGCTTACTCAGTGATTAATGTGTTTACCTGTCTTCTCCATGAGCATAGAGTTGAATATCAAATTTGCACCTGACTCACTTTTTAGTGGATATTCAAACACACTCTTTTTCCAGTGATAAGTAAAAAACTTATTTTCAGTGAAATAAAATGTAGGCAATAGGCAAATAAACTTGTACCTACCAAACTGTTAGTGCGAGTTCTTTCTCAGGTTGTTTGCTGGGATTTATATCAGTTTCCCATGCCCACAGGTCTTTGAAGTGTGGAAAATATATGAGTTTAAAGACGTGTGGGTGCAGAAATGAAAAATCAAATAATATAAGCCAGTACATATTGTTTTGAGGTCAAAGAAGGTGTTAAAAGTTCATGAAGTAGAATCGGTTTCATGATGTTCAAAAATAAAGAAAAAACTTGTTTCCACTAAATTTATTTTTTTTAATCTCTAGGGGAAAATACACTATCCTATCAACTTTGAGTTTGGGGCTCTGTTTTAAGAAGGGTTTCCTTCTAATTTTCTTTTGTGGTGGTAAAAATACTTTTCATGTTGGGTATGAAAAGAAAATATAAATATTAATACCAGGAGAATTATTTATTCATCAAATATTTGCAAAGTGTCTACTACATCTGTGGCACCCTGCCGGACAATGGCAATACAGAGACAAATGGTCCCTGCCTTCAAGGAATCTGATAGGAAAAGACACAAAACCCAACAATTATAGTATATGATGACAGCCATCATCTCATTCATTCAGGATTGGTGGGAGGGACTGTGGAGGATGGATGCCCTATAAGAGATAGTAATTCAGTTGAATCTTAAAATTGGCAAGTGCATGCCTGGGAGATGTGATAGCAGGAACTAAAGCAAAGGTAAGACACAACATGTTACATGAGATATACTAAGAAAAATATATCCGTTGTTTATTTGAAATTCAAATTTAACTGGGTGTCCTATATTTATATTTTCTATGTCTGGCAACTCTTTATATAGAGGAACAAACATATTTCAGGTTTGTTGGAATGTCAAGTGCACTTCAGGAATTATGAGAGACACGGCTGGAAAGGTAGGCAGATGTGAGATCATGAAAAACTGTTTGCCAAGTCAGGCATCTTGTACTTAGTTGTGAGAACAATGGTGAGCCGTTGAAAGTTTTTATTTTATTTTATTTTTTTAAGATTTTTTATTTATTCATTTGAGAAAGAGAGAGATCATGCGTGAGAGCACGAGCAGGGGTGGGAGGATCAGAGGAAGAGGGAGAAGCAGACTCCCCACTGAGCAGGGAGCCCAACATGGGGCTCAATCCCAGGACCCGGGGATCAGGACCTGAGCCGAAGGCAAATGCTTAGCCCAACTGAGCCACCCAGGAGCTCTGAAAAAAGGTTTTAGCACAAGAGTAATACAATCAGACTTCTCTTTCAGATGAGTTATTCTGAAAACACATGGAGCATGCATGCAAGTCTTTAAGAGTAGAGACGGGGAAATTACTAGACTAATGTTAGGTTAATCCAGGAGAGATGATGTTAGCTTAAACTCATGCAATAGTTGGGAGAGATGGAGATAAGACCATAGAAGAAACTTGTAGGAGTAAAATCCAGAAGTATGAGTGGCTGACTACATGGGGTGATGAGAGAGAGCGAGTCTGGGCTGACTCCAAATGTCCTACCCTAGTGACTAGACAAATGACATGGGAAATACAGGAGAAGGGATTAGATTTTTAGAGAAGATGACAAATTATATTTTAGGCATGTTAAGCTGGTAGCACTAGTGGACCAGCCAAATGGAAATGACCAAAAGGTATCAGGGGAGCATTCTATGTTGAGAGTAGAGATTTGGGAATCATCAGGATAGAATTAAAACTATAAAAGCCAGAGAACCAATTAAGAGCACTCATTCTTGCAGTTGATAGAATTAAAAATCTTCTTGAAGGAAAACTGCCACTCGGTGTAGTTTTAATCTTAGCTCATCAATATACCATAAAAAGATCCAATACAATGAATATACAATTATGGCAGGATCCTGTACTTATTGCAAACCATGTGGTGGAGTTGCTGTTTATCTTATTTGTGGAATTGTCTCATATTTAATATACCTGAATATGATGTGAGAGATTACCGCTAGGAATAGGCCAACTTGTAAAAAGTGCTAACAATCAATATTTTTGTAGAATACATATATTATTCTCATCACAAGGCGTAACCAAACATAAATAAGATGACTTATCTGGGCCAATATGGGCATTTATAAAATTGACTTTCTGGTCTTTACTACAGTTCAAAATTTCTACACTGCCAACATTGGTTGTAGCCATAGGTAGCAAAGGAGCTCGTTCAATCAAGTGCCAATGTATAGATTAATGTGGGTGAAATGTGGGTGTGTGTGAGGTTCATATGAAGAGCAGTTTAACCTGGAGAAAGAACATTTGTACGTTAAATAAAATGGAGTCTTTCACCACCTATCAAGGCTCTAACATATGTACATCAATAATAAGCATATAGGTGAATTACTGAGAGCCTGATGTGCCAGGCATAGAACTAAACAATTGACATGTTATCTCATATAATTTCCATAGAAATCCTATGAGCTAGGTGTATGGTCATTTTATCATTGAGGAAAGTGAAACTCAAAGAAGTTGCTTAACCTTTACAGAGACACAATCATTTCTAAAGTCTACACTTGAGAATTTCATATATATGTATATAAATATATATACATATATATTTCTTTTATATATCTACACATACATATATATGAAAATATATACCATAGTTATTTTTTAATCATGGTCGAAGTAACCATTTCTAATTTCACTGGTTGATTCACAGTTCACATAATAGTGTTCTTCAAAGGGAATAGTATAACATGGATTCCTCCCTCTCTGAATAGCTATGAAATTAAATACCCAACATATTGCTTTGCCATATGTCTATTTACCTTCCTAGATTTGAGCCATAGAATCTCAGTGTTGAAAACTATTTTAAAGTTTAGCAAGTCCAACTTCCCTTTCTGTGTAGGATTCCCTCTTTGACATCTTTGACACAGAGTTTTTTAGTCCCTGCTCAAATATCCACAGTGACTAGGAGGACAAAAGGTCACCAATCCCGTTGCTGGGCAGCTGTGGTAGGTCCTAAATCTGTCTTCTAAAGATTTACACGTCCTTTTGTGTTGTTTTAAATGGAAGATTTTATTCTTTTCTATGGTTGAGTAATATTCCAGCGTGTGTCTCTGTGTGTGTGCGTGTGTGTGCGCGTGCGTGTGCACACTTGCGCCTACCATATTTTTTTCATCCAGTGGACACTTAGGTCATGTCTATTTTCCATAGTGGCTGCACAAATTTATATTCTCACCAACAGTGCACAAAAGTTCCCTTTACTCCACATCCTCACCAACACTTGTTATGTCTTACCTTTTTGATTTTAGCCACTCTAACAGGAGTGAAATGATATCTCTTTGGGATTTGGGTTTGCATTTTCCCCATGATGAGTGATGTTAAGCATCCCTCCGTGTACTTGTTGGTCATCTGTATAGCTTCTTTGGAAAAATGTCTACTCAGATCATTTTTTAAAAATATTTTTTCTTCTGACTCCTCCATAGTGCTTTATAACTTTGTTTGACTTCACTTACACTTTGTGTAAGTGCTTCACTTTGATTTTAGGGAACTAGGAGTATTTTAAACATGACTTTTTAAGGCCTTATGACTTCAGAGAGTACCATAAGGGTAGAAAACCACTTTCCTCAATAATGTTTGTTTTTTACTAATGCATCAAGAAGAATGCTTTACTGTTAATAGTGGGGATGGAGGGCAAGGACACATTATGAAGATCTGTGCTGGTTTTAATCCTAATATAATTTATCTTTTAAATTAATCTGAGTATGAGGTGAACGTAACTTGCACATTGGAAAATCACAAGTGGGGAAAAAAAACCCTCAAAGATCTGAAGGCAAAAGTAAATCAACTCATCTTTGTAGATAGTATCTTTTACATGGAAAATCCTAACGAATACACAGACACACATGTAAAATATGAATGCTATTAAAAGAATTCAGCAAAAGTACAGGATATGAGATCAACACACAAAACTCAGTTGTAATTCTACATGCCAGCAATGCCCAATCTGAAAAGCAAATTGAGAAAATTCCATTTACGATAGCATCCAAAAGAATAAAATACCTATGTGTAAATTTAACCAAACAGGTATAAGTTTTATACACTGAAACCTATAAAGTATTGCTGAAATAAATGAAAGAGGACTTAAATAAATGGAAATAAATGCCATGTTTATGGATTGGAAGACATAATATTGCTAAAATAATATTCAGGGGCACCTGGGTGGCTCAGTTAGTTGGGTGTCTGGCTCTTGATATCGGCTCCAGTCGTGATCTCGGGGTCTTAGGATTGGGCCCTGCGTCACGCTCCACGCTCAGCCCAGAGTCTGCTTGGGATTCTCCCTCTCCCTCTGCCCTTCCCTCTGCTCTCTCTCTCTCTCTCCTTCTCTCTCTCTCTCTAGGATGAATAAACAGTCTTTAAAAAAAAAGATAATATTCAAACACTACCAAAATCAATCTACAGATTTCAATGTGACCTTGTTGAAATTCAACATCCTTTTTTGCAGATATGAAAAAGCTGATACTAAAATTTACATACAATTGCCAGGGACCACAAATGGCCAATACAATTTTGGAAAAAAGAACAAAGTTGAACTTAACACTTTCCAATTTCAAACTTATGACAAATCTACCATGATCAAAACAGTGTGGTGATGCATAAGGATAGATACATGGACCAATGGACTAGAATTGAGAGTCCAGAAGTAAATTCAAACGTCTAAGGCCAACTGATTTTCAACAGGGGTGTCAAGGCCAATAAATGGGGTTCAAAATAGTCTCTTCAACTAATAGTGTTTAGACAATTGTATATCCAAGTGCAAAAACATAAATTTGGACCCCTGTCTCACACCACATACAAAAATCAACAAAAAATGGATCACTACCCTAAATGAAAGAGCTAAAAGTATAACTCTTAGAAGAAAGCATAGGTGTAAATCTTCATGACCCTGGATTTGGCAATGGATTCATCAAAAACATAAGCAACAAAGGGAAAAAAAAATAGGTAAATTGAACTTCACCAAAATTTAAAAACTTGTGTGCAAAGGATGTTACCGTGACAGGGAAAAGACAACCTACTGGATAGGAGAAACTATATGTAAACTACATATCTGATTAGGATCTCATGTCCAGAACATGGAAAAACTCTTACAACTCAACAACAATAACAAAAAGCCCCAAACAACCCAATTAAAAAATGGATAAAGGACTTGAATAGCCATTTATCCCAAAAGATATCCAAATGACAAGCACTTGAAAACATGCTCAACATCATTAGTCATTAGAGAAATGCAAATCAAACCCACAAGGACATATCACTTCACACCCACCAGGATGTCTATAATAATAATAATAAAAAAAAATACCAAATAACAAGTGTTGGCAAGGATGGCGAAAAATTGTTGGTGGGAATGTAAAATGGTGCAGCTACTGTGGAAAACATTTTGATAGTTCCTCAAGTTAAACACAGAATTACCATATGACCCACTTCTGGGAATGAATATACCCAAGAGATTTGAAAACATTCAAACAAAAACTTGTACACAAACATTCTTAGCAGCACCACTCACAATAACCAGAATGTGGAAACAACAGAAATGTCCATCATTGGGTTGAGTGAATAAACAAATGTAGTATGTCCATACAATAGGATATTATTAAGCCATAAAAAGGAATGAAGTATTGATACATGCTACAACCTGGATAAACCTTGAAAATATCCTGAGTGAAAGAAGCCAGACACAGAAGGTCATATGTTGCATAATTCCATTTATATGAAATATGCAGACTTGGTAAATCTGTAGAGACAAAAAGCAAATTGGTTTTGCCAGGGGTTGGGAGGAGGGTTGAATGGAGGAGTGACCACCTAATGGGTACAGAGGTTCCTTGTGAGGTGATGAAAATGATTTGAACTTGATGCAGGTGGTGGTTGCACAACATCATGGATGCCCTAAATGCCCCTGAAATGTACACTTTAAAATGGTTAATTTCATGTTATGTGAATTCCACCTCAACAAAAAAAATGACAGTTATCTAAATGCAATCATACAGCATGTAACCTTTTGAGAGGAGTTGTTTTCATTCAGCATAATTCCCTTGAGATCCATCCAAGCCATCTGCCTTCTGTGTCTTCAGAGAAACCTATGAAAGGGCCAAAGGCAAGCACAAAGCCAGCTAGCATGTCAGTGGCATTCTCTACCCACGTTAACATTGCTCCATTCACACTGTGTACATTTCCACCAGGTGTGATGCCACTTACCTATCCTATCCTCTAGGCCATGTTTCTCCTCCTTGTTTCTAAGGCTATGGCGACATTCTTTGCTGAATTTAATGAGCATCTGTATTAGTTACTATTGCTGCTGTAATGAACTGCTACACACTTCGTGGCTCAAAACAACACAAATTTATTATGTTGCAATTCTGAAGGTCAAAAGTCTGAAGTGGGCTTCACTTGGTTAAAATCAGAGTATTGGCAGGGCTGCATTCATTCCCTTTGGAGACTCCAGGGGAGAATACATGTCCTTGTCCTTTCCAGGTTTCAGAGAATACCAACATTCCTAGCCTCCCCAGCCCTTCAACAATCTCCAAAGCATCATTCCAACCTCTGCTTCCATTATCACAGCCCCCCTCTCTCTGACCCTAATTCTGCTTCCCGTTATAAGACTGATTACAGTGGGCCCACCTGGGTATTTCATGTTAGCTCCCCATCTCAGGTCCCTAATTTAATCACACCTGCACCATCCTTTTTGCTGTGTAAATTAACAGACTCACAGATACTAAGGTTCTGAATGCAAACATATCTGATGGACCATTACTCAGCCTACTACAGTATTTTTTGCTGAATTCCAGACATCTTGGTTCAACAGCATTCCCCTGATTTACCTACCAGCCTGGTTAGCTTTTCAAGGATCATCAGCAGAACCCATTAATTTAACTGCAATGCACTGAATGAACTGAGTGGAAAGTACCACAATAAACTGGACAAGCCAATTATCCTGCACCAAAGTCTGGACACACACGAAATGACTTCTCTAGAGCTATAACTTTTATTAAAGTACAAGCCTTGCTTACTGCTGTTCACACTCTGCCTTCCTGGGAGCAGTGCTCGGGATATTTTGCAGCCTCAATACGCACTTGGTTAATGATTTTCTTTCTGCATCTTTTCACCAAGATATTATTTTGATGGCAGGTATTATTGACTTGCATTTTCCCACAGTAAAGTCACAAATGGGGCGCCTGGGTGGCTCAGTCGGTTAAGTGTCCGGCTCTTGGTTTTGGCTCAGGTCATGCCCTCAGGGTTGTGAGATCGAGCCCCACGTCAGGCTCCACGGTAGGCATGGAGCCTGCTTAAGATTCTCTCTTTCCCTCTGCCCCTCCACCCCCTCCCTCCCTCTCTAAAAAAATAAAAACAAAGTCACAAATAATTTGTATTGGTAAATAGAACTAACTGATGCTTAAATACTCATTTGAGCTGGGCGCTGTCACCAGTACTTTCAGAGGCACAAGATAACAGACCATATAATCTCACAAAAGCTAAATAATTCTTCTAAATCTACATAAAACATGAAAGATTATATATGTCATTTTTATATGTCATTTATATATTACTAAATACGTAACTCCCCACATTAAAACGTGCAGGCATATCCACTCGGCAGCATTTTTCCCTAATCTCTACCATAGCATACTAGGTCTTCAAAAGGAAGTTTCTCGACCCTCAATATATAAAAGTAAATAGCTTTTTCGGAAGTTCAGATTCGAAGTTCCATTACTCCCTGTGACTATTATTAGTTGCAAATGTAAAAAATATAGAAAATCGTACCAGATCTTCTGGGCCAGTCGACAGGGACGAGAGTGCTGGGACATTTATTCCCTCAGCCTGAGATTCCAAACACGCCTCTGTGTATTCACTGACTATGTTGACTTAATAGGGCCAAAGAGACTAAAACAGGAAGGCCCTTTTATTTTATTTTATTTATTTTTGTTTTAAAGATTTTATTTATTTATTTGAGAGAGAGAGCACAAGAGGGGGAGGGTCAGAGGGAGAAGCAGACTCCCTGCCGAGCAGGGAGCCCGATGCGGGACTCGATCCCGGGACTCCAGGATCATGACCTGAGCCGAAGGCAGTCGCTTAACCGACTGAGCCACCCAGGCGCCCCTGGAAGGCCCTTTTAGAATATGCTTGGAAGATAGGCCTTTGAGCTTTGTTTGGACCTTCCTAAGACCCCTTTGGGGTTTTTTAAGATACCTCTACCCTCCCCCCTCTCTCCCTGCACTCCCACCCCATGCTAGCTACTTCGCTGCTCCAGCTCTTGGCTTGTGTTTACCTATGCATCTGGGTAGACGGTTTTGATATGACGGAATTACTGAGAATTTCTTGTTAAGCTTTGGTTTTAGTCTGTGTCACTAAGTCCAAAGGACAGAAATCTCTTTTTAGTGACGGTGGCCTCTGTCGTGTTTCCATGGTACCTTTACTGCAGTCTGTAGCAACCGGTGATGTGCATGACCTTAACCACTTCCCCATATATCAAGACACATAATAACTTTTTAATGAAATGGTATATATTGATATTTCATTGTTTCTGTGTTTTTCTTTGTTTCTACTGTCTCTCTAAGCTGTGAGCTGAGAGTTTGAGAGCCAGACTTTGAAATGAGTCAGCTGTTTAGAGCCCAGACACTGAAAGAGGTTTCCGTAGCAACAGGAGATGTGTGGGAAAGCCTTATGCACACTATAGCTTAGGAAGCAGGATTTACTGGCTGAGGAGCAAAGCTTCCCCTCCATCCTGGGGTTATTTTCTTAGTACAGGGATATTTGGTTTGTGCTATTTTAGCTAACATTCAAACACGGTAAAATTTCTTCTCAAGGTAAACTTGGCATTTTGTGGAAGTAAATTAAATACTGATATGAAACACATTCTGTTTCAAAAATAACCATAGAATCAATAAAGCACTATTGAATAAAGGAGCTAAGCGGTAGTCAAAGGTAAAGAGCTGAAGTATCTTATTGCTCTCATCACAAACACGTTCATGGCTACAAGGAGTTCAATCTGGCAAATGTCTTGCCTGAATACTTATCTATAGAATGGTCCTTCAATATTTAGAAAATGTCTGACACCTAGCAGGTTTCCTAGAAGAGATTTCATTTTTCAGACAACCAATCCTTATATGATCCATGGCCAGCTCACTTGATGGGTTAAAAATTGTACCAAGCAAGTCGAAGCTTCTGGTCTGCTTCAACATTCCACTCAACCCTGGGTGGTTACACTGTGATGCAGCCACTGGGCAGAAGTGAGAGAACCAGCGTATTTCCACATCCACTCTTGGAGAAGCACCCCCGAGGGCACTCCGAGAACCTCATCTTTCTGTCATACAGAGGCCGCATATTGCCTGGAGTTTTGAAAACCAGTAACAAAAGGACTTATGATCTAAAAAATATTGCAATTGGATCACAAAGGTAGTGCAAACAAATTATGTGATGCGGAGAATTTTTCAGAAGACTGTTATCTCAACCTAGGGCTAAATAAATATGGTCATTTGCAAGGCCAAGTTTCTCCTCCTGGAATCTTTGGAGCTATGGTGAGAACCTGGTTTACGAAAACCCATTCCTTCTTTATTTCTGTTGATGCCCTCTACACTCTTCTGTCCTCTCTTCTTGTCACCGTTCTGCTGAAAGTAAGCTTTCTGTCCCCTACAGAATCATCTTGTTGATTTATAAAATGACCTCATTTTTTAGCTAAAAAGTGCCTCAGATTTGTGGCCGTAATTAAAATATTGAATGGCCCTTTCAAAGTGGCTATCACTAGAAGCTATGTGGGAGTGCTTACAAACTAGCAGCAATGTTTTGTAACTTCAAGATATCCCACGATTCTAGGCTTGGCTCCCTATTTATAGAAAGCTGGAGCAAGAATTGCTTTAGTGATCAAACAGTCCACCCTCCTATTTTATGGGTGGTAAAAGCCTTATTACCCTCCTGTCAAAAAAGGAAGTTTCGGAGATGATTTAATTTGAAATAGGTTTCTCAGTTCTCTGCCAATATATATTTTAATGTCAAAATACCTTTAGCTAACATGCCTGTTTTTCTTCTGTAACGTATTTAATGGAATTTGAAATAAAACAATCTTCTACATCTAGGTTCTGTAACTTTCATTATGCAACTAAAACGGCCTTCCCTCTCTGTTGATGAAAGAGGAAAATGTTGAAAATGTCTAATATCGTCCAGACTACTATGTAATGTTCACAATCATGAAGTATGTAAGTGACATGCTGACTCTTATTTCTGCATTAATATAACGACGACATTAAGTCATAGCTACAGTCTCAGCAGACTACTTCATTGTATTGGTTACTTTTTATTAGGTAGGCTCTGAATAGAATGTCTGTAAAACAACTTCTCAGATATGTGTACTGATTTTACTACTGTGCCCGCCTTCCATCTTGGAAGTGCTGAGATAATAAAATTAACCCAAATCACGATTACCAGTCTGTTGAGTAATTAATATGTTTGGGTAAATACATGACACATAACTTGTGCTTAGTAAATGTTTGTTGAATGAATGAATGAACATCCCCAGTTGGTTTTTACCAGTTTCTCTCATGGACTCCTCATCCTCCATCCCGTCCTCCCAAGTGAGGAGTATTAACCAATGCATCATACCATGGCTTCACATATCATTTATATTTCCAGTTTGATCTTTTCATTTGCGTCCCAGTGCTAATAGCTCTGCCTGGATGCTAGACATCTTCTTGAATTGTGAGCTCTTTCCGCCCAAACAAATTATAGCCATAAGGGAACTTCCTCTTCCACCACTACCTCCTCCAATCAGATTCTGTTCCCTTCCAAATAACTTTGTCCCTATTAATAACACTTTTATTCTCTTCAGTTAGTCAGGCTTAAAACTTTGAATCATCCGTGGCAATTTCTACGGACATAGCTCTCATTCCAGTTATTCACAGACCCTATCTATCCATTTGCTTTCAAAATGACCATCATTTTCATCCATATTATTTCCCTCCTCTATGCCCATTTCCAAATATTTATCTCCTCACCCTTGGCTTACTGCCACAGCCTCCTAGGCAAGCCTCCCAGGTTCCAAGTTCTTCCTCACCCCAAATTATCATCCACAGAAAATCTCAAGTAATGATGCCTTATGCTTGCAACACCATGTTAACCAGAAGAGGCTTAGATACGTTTGAGTGACATATAGCCCCCAAATCACAGAGACTTAAGACACAAAAATTTCTCACTCACTCAAAGTCAACTGGGGGTCATGAGGGAGGTGGGGTTTCCTTTCCTCCACTTTATGGCTCAGAGATTGATGCTCCTTCTATTTCACAATGCCCCCATCTCAACATAGCGTATCCATGGTTACTAAAGAAGAGGAACAGAGAGCTCGGAGATGGCACACGAACTCTTAATGCTTTGACTTAGCAGTGACATGTGTCACACCTACTCACAGCTCATTAGCCAGAGTATTCACATGGTCCCAACATAACTCAAAAGATCTTGGGATCTGTAGGGGAGCATATGGAAAATGCAAGAGCACTAGTGTCTTCCGCAAGCACCTCTATGTTACCCAAGCAACTTTACATCAAGTTCTCGCTTGATTCCCACAACTCTCCTGTGAGGTCTCTGGGCCAGACAGCAGCTCCCCTTGTAAAGATGTAGCAACCTTAAGACCCAGAGGGCAAAAGTGACTTTTCTAAGATTACAGATTTAACGAGCAATGGAGGTGGAATTAGAAACCAGGATGCCTCTTTTCACTGCTGAGTTCTTTGTGCTTTAAAATAGTCCTCCTGAAAAGAAAAAAACTCAAGGGCCAAGAGCAAGCCAAGATAAAAATGGTCAGCTCCATACTCAGCCACTTTCAGTCCCTTATGGATATGGTGATGATACCTAATCTCTGACTCTGAAGGAGCTTTAGACCCATCATTCACTGTCTACAGGACCTCTCCAGTGGTACTGAATCTCAACACAATGCCAGCTGACCCCATTATCTCCTTCATTATCCCCAAACTCCTACTGTTCCTATTTTCCTAGCTCTTTGAATAGCACCATTATCCAACCAGTGGCGGAAGCCAGACATTTGGGAGTCATTTCTCTCCCTCCCTATCCATTATCCACCATGATCAATCAACCACCAAATCCTGACCTTTCTGTTTCCTTAAACATCTCTCAAATCCATAAAATTTCTCTCCATCTCCACTTCCACTATATATCACAAAACTATCACCTCCCAGTATTCCAGTAGTGGAACACTCCAACCTTTCCTCTTCTACTCTATTTTTCATACGTCAAAGAGAGTGATCTTGCTAAAATACCAGTATGATCTTATCACTACCATACATAAAAGTAACCAATTATCTGTTATTACTAGGGGCTTTGAGTATATACAAAGATGAAAAAATATGTGATTCTTATTTTTAAAGAGCTTCAAATCTAGATGAGGGTGGTGTTATGGACTGAATGTTTTTGTCCCCTCAAAATAAACCCTAATCCCAATGTGATGGTATTAGAAGGTGGGGCCTTTCAGAGGCAATTAGGTTGTGAGCATGGAGCCCTCATGAATAAGATTACTGCCCTTAAAAGGAGGCCAGAGAGCTAGCTAGCTCTTTCCACTACGTGACAATACAGCAAGAAGTCAGCCATCTACAACCGGGAAGAGAGTCCTTATCAGAAACTAACTGTGCTGCCCTAATGTCAAACTTCCAGTCTCCAGAACTGTGAGAAACAAATTTCCGTTGTGTTTATAAGCTACCCAGTCTACAGTCCTTGGTTATAGAAGCCTAGATGGATTAAGTCAGGCAAAGATGGAAAGACAAAATAGTCTATAATAAGTTGAGATTTTCTCCACAGTTTGGCTATTGTGGACATTGCTGCTATAAACATTGGGGTGCAGGTGCCCCTTCGGGTCACTACATTTGTATCTTTGGGGTAAATACCCAGTAGTGTAATTGCTGGGTCATAGGGTAGCTCTATTTTCAACTTTTTGAGGAACCTCCACATTGTTTTCCAAAATGGCTGTACCAACTTGCATTCCCACCAACAGTGTAAGAGGGTTCCCCTTTCTCCACAACCTCTCCAACATTTGTTGTTTCTTGCCTCGTCCATTTTGGCCATTCTAACTGGTGTAAGGTGGAATCTCAATGTGGTTTTGATTTGAATTTCCCTGATGGCTAATGATGATGAACATTTTTTCATGTGTCTGTTAGCCATTTGTATGTCTTCTTTGGAGAAGTGTCTGTTCATGTCTTCTGCCCATTTTTTGACTTGATTATTTGTTTTTGGGTGTTGAGTTTGAGAAGTTCTTTATAGATCTTGGATTATCAGCCCTTTATCTGTAGCATGGAGGACATTAGGAGAAGGAAGGGAAAAATGAAGGGGGGGACATCAGAGGGGGAGATGAACCATGAGAGCTATGGACTCCAGGAAACAAACTGAGGATTTTAGAGGGGAGGGGGGTGGGGGGATGGATGAGCCCGGTGATGGGTATTAAGGAGGGCACGTATTGCGTGGAGCACTGGGTGTTATATGCAAACAATGAATCACGGAACACTACATCAAAAACTAATGATGCACTGTATGGTGACTAACGTAACATAATAAAAAATTAAGATTTTTGGATACAAATAATAGAAACAAACTCTGGACAACGTAAGGGAAATGTTTCTTGAAATAACACTGGCTAGTTCACAGAACCAACAGGAAGTCTGGCAAAGTATGTTCAGAAATAGTCAAGAACCAAAGGTGACTGGGAAGCAAGAGATACAGCCAATGTCCCTCCAGAGGAATAGCTGGTGTTGGTACCACTCTCACTGGCCACTGGACTCTTGCACCTCCATTAATAATCTCTTTAACTTTTCCTGTTTCCTTGCATCAGTCCCTCAGAATTCAAAGCCCCAGGAGGGAGCATAACCTAGGCTTTGGTGGAAGCTGAGGTTAGGTCTCCATGACTAGGCCCCAAGGAGGAAGAGGTCGAAGTACCTAGCCACTTCACAATCCATGACGGAGCTAGAACTCCAATCACCCCCAGGACTTACATGGTGGCCAATTCTCTCAGAACGGAATGATTGTTGAGATGTTAGGCAGCCCCCCCAAAAAAATGACAATTGTGCATAAATATAATCAGGTTTACAGTCCCTATCTAAAAACCTTGGAAACAGATTATTTCATAATTCATAAATTTTCAGACTGAGAACAGTAATACGATCCATATACTGCATATTAAATAACACACTGAGTGGGATTTGGGGCAATAGCCCATGGTCAAACACATTTATATTTCTGAACTGAAATATACGACTATTTTTTTGAAGATTTTATTCACTCAGATGAGAGAGTGAGAGACAGCACAAATGAGAGCATGAGCAAGGGGAGGGGCAGAGGGAGAGGGAGAAGCAGGCTCCCCGCTGAGCAGGGAGCCCGACGTGGGGCTCTATCCCAGGACCCTGGGATCATGACCTGAGCCGAAGGTAGACGCTTCACTGACTGAGCCACCCAGGTGCCCTGAAATATACGACTATTAACACTAAAGTGAGATAAATAAAGACCAGAGAGAGTCTCTGGGGCGCCTGGGTGGCTCAGTCAGTGAAGTGCCTGCCTCTCCCGCTCCCCCTGCTTGTGTTCGCTCTCTCACTGTGTCTCTCTCTGTCAAATAAAATCTTTAAAAAAAAGACTAGAGAGAGTCTCACATCACTTCAAGTACGATTTTACTACCAAATAAGTTCGGGTCAGTTCTGACTCTTTAATGAATTATGGTATGTTTTCTATTTTCATAGCTTTGAGGATTTGAGAATCGCAAGAAAGTGATGGTTGGTCTGTGTCAGCACCAGAAAAACTCTTCAAAGTTTCTGCAGAAAGGAGAATGGGATTATTCTGAAGGGATCAACCATAATTTACTGAAAATGGTAACATTTGAACCGAGCTCAACATAAAGGATGGATAGGCTGGGAATGGACCTGAATATGAAAAAAAAAAAAAAAGGTTATATACTTTAGAAGGCACAGCATAAGGAAAAACAAGGGAACATGTAAAGAATAGTGTAGGTCGGGCGCCTGGGTGGCTCAGTTGGTTAAGCGACTGCCTTCGGCTCAGGTCATGATCCTGGAGTCCCGGGATTGAGTCCCGCATCGGGCTCCCTGCTCGGCAGGGAGTCTGCTTCTCCCTCTGACCCTCCTCCCTCTCATGCTCTCTGTCTCTCATTCTCTCTCTCTCTCAAATAAATAAATAAAATCTTTAAAAAAAAAA
>NC_138385.1:11788205-11817374 GCF_054177405.1 Leptonychotes weddellii | reverse complement strand
GGCGCCTGGGTGGCTCAGTTGGTTAAGCGACTGCCTTCGGCTCAGGTCATGATCCTGGAGTCCCGGGATTGAGTCCCGCATCGGGCTCCCTGCTCGGCAGGGAGTCTGCTTCTCCCTCTGACCCTCCTCCCTCTCATGCTCTCTGTCTCTCATTCTCTCTCTCTCTCAAATAAATAAATAAAATCTTTAAAAAAAAAAAAAAGAATAGTGTAGGTCAAGTTTTAGGGTCTGTGAAGTGGAAGAGCAGGATATAACCTTAAAAGGCAGAATACATCATAGAGCCAGATTAAGGGATTAATTTTATTCCCCAGCCAAGGGGGGAGGGTAGCCATTAAAGCTTTCTGAGTGGGGAATTATTAGATCAGAGCTATGCTTTTGGAAGTTTAATCTGGCTGCCTTGTGTCAGTTTCAAATAATCTCTATAGGTAAGTTTTATCTGATGTCACAGGAGGTGTTTAATTTATACAACTGAAATCCATTTTCTCTTGTCCTTCTCTCAGTAAAGATAAATAGCTGCTCAGCACCACCAGGTCAATATTCCTATACTTGCAGAACATTCCTACTCAATTGCCTACTAAGAAGTATCGAAGAATTGTCAGACTTGTGAAGAACTAGGTTACTGGTGTAAGATAAACCACAAACACACAATGTGACGCCGAATATTGGGCTTAAGTGTTATTATTTAACTGCTTCTTCAGCCGTTGCTTATTTCATTTAATGATCTGATATCAGTATGCCAGATACTGATCGGAATCATGAGTCACTTCCATGTGAGAGAAACAGTTAAAGAGAAGATCAGCTCCAACGAACATTTATGAAGCACTCGGTGGGAGCCAGACATTATCCTAGACAATTTCTGTAGATGATACTCCTGTCAGGAGGGAACTATTTCTTGGCCACGCATCAGGAAACCAATCTGTCTCCCTTCTCCCCTTCACCCCACATGCCACCCTCCTTTCTTGGATACAAAACAAAACGTCCATCTCTGGCACCATGTCGGCCTTAGGAACAGAAGCTGGTAGTTTCCTTCATTTCCCAAAGGATCTCTAGTCACGGCTACTACAGAGGTCAGAGTGACTATGTATCAAAGACCATTGGCTGCCCCAGCTGATTAGCAGCCAAGAGCACAAAAGAGATGCATTCTTGGCATTTTTTATATTGGCCATGACTTCCCACGAAGTGTGAACTATAAAAGCCACTTCACGGCCTCCGCCCTCACTACTGCTGTTGGCTGGGTAGCGCTGTCCTCCCTACAAGCTGTTCCCGGCACACTCTGCCATGACATAGATTGGCCCAGTTATGGCTGAGATGAAACTGCAGAATATTTTTATTCTGTGGGCTAGAACATTCCCCGGAATGAAAGGACTCAGTTGTTTGAAGCATTTCACCAATGTCATTAAAATACTGTAGAGCCCATCCCTTTAAGTCCCATAGTCCCTCCCACCACCAACTCATTCTCCAAAATTACTCCTTTTTAGCTTGCAAAAACAGTTTCGTCTTAGGATTCTTAAATTTTCCTGGCTGTAGTTAAAAAGATATCTTTTTTAAAGACTTCACATTTATCTGGCTACTGTAAATGGAAAGATAGCATGACTCAAGGCAACAATTCTCAACTTGATTCTCCCATGGTGCATGGAATGGAAAGCAAGAATATGCTTACCCCGCTCCTCTGAGAAAGCCCCAGGGCACTAGTCATAATTGTATCCCTTTTCTTTTCATTCAAGAAAGCAATTCAGAATGTAAGGGACTGAGAGTGACCACATATTCTCCTGGTTTACCTCCCATCCCATTCAGTGTCCCAGTTGGCCCTTCCTCCACAGCCTGACTTGAAAAGGATGGGGCACTTTGGGATTCAGTCATGGGGGCATCTCTTCTCATTCTTTACTTTTTTTTTTTTTTTTTTTGAAGACTTCCCTTGGAAGGTATCCAAAGAGCCATTTCGTATCTATATACTGATGACTCCAAAAATGTATACTTCCAAGGCAAATCTCTCCTCTGACCCACAGAAACACATCTCTTCCTTTGTCTACTTGATATTTGATTTTTTCAAAGGCATGTTAAATGCAATTTTTCCTTATAATCTTCCTCCACCAGCCAGGTCCTCTTCCAAGATGCCATGCCTCAGTGAGTGGTTCCACCTTCCATTGAGTTTGGTAAGTCAGAAACGTAAGAGTCAGCTATAACATTTTCCTTCTCCCTCAACACCTGCTAGCTAATCCATCCTCAAGTCCTGGCAATATCCCCAGCTAAGTATTTCTCCCTTTCCACAGCTTTTCCTTTAGTCTAAGCCGTGATCCTATTGCACCTGGACTACTGTAATTTGCTTTCCACACAGTAGACATAGAGTATGATGCTAACAGGGCCCAGAGGAGTTGCTCAAATCAGCAGTTGTCAAGCCACTGGAGAGGAGTAAAATCAGGTGATCAGGAGTAAAATCAGTCAGTTACTGGAATCGTAGAAGAGGAGATGCTCATCTTTTAAGCAGACTATTGTGAAAGACACACAGCCCTCTGCAGAACAATCTAAGGTCACAGTTGATAGGAAAATATTAATAGAGACTCTAGGAGGTAGGATTCAGGAGCTGAGAGGCCTGGATTCATTTTCTGGAGAGAAGTTAGCTAGCAGCCATAACTCTTATGACCATCCTGAACCTGACTTCGAGGAGACAACACGGTAATGGAAGTGTTCCTCATCTTTTACCACTCTCCCCTCCCTTGTTTCCCTCCAGCCATATTGTCTCTCTGCTATTCCTGGAATATACTAGGCTTGCCCCAGTAGAGAGATACCTGCTGTTGCCTCTGCAACAGCAGGACCTATCTTCTCCTTTACTTCCTTCATGTCTCTGCTGCCACGATATTTTATCTGAGATTTCCCTAACCATCCTCACCTGTGCTTCCCATCCCCCTTATTATCGATATACCCAGTGAGAGGGTTAGCTTCAGAAGAGTAAGCTCTTTTCTCAATCTCTCTCTCTCTCCCCACCCCCCACACCCCATGGTATCTACAGCATTTTTGAAAATTAAGGTACAGCTGCCACATAACATTAGTTTCAGGTGTAAGACATAATGATTTCATATTTGTATACCTTGTGAAATAATCACAATAAGTCTAATTAACATGTTTCCCCATACATAGTTATAGAATTTTTTCTTGCAATGAGAACTTTTATGATCTCCTCTCTTAGCAGCTTTCAAACACGCAATACAGAATCATTAACTAGAGTCGCCATGCTGTACATGACATCCCCAGCACTTACTTATCTTATAGCTGGAAGTTCGTACTTCTTAACTCCCTTTACCCATTTTGCCCCCTCCCTACCCCCTACCCCTAGAAACCACCAATCTGTTCTCTGTACTTAAGAGTTTGGTTTTTTATTTTTTGGGTTTTTTTTTTAAAGATTCCATACATAAGTGAGATCATGCAGTATTTGTCTTTCTCACTATAGCATTTTAGAATAATGCCAGACTTTTAATATGTACTCAGTAAGTATTTGTTATGTGAAAAAATTAATAATCTTATGCCGCCTAATGATGAAATAAATGCTCTAGTGAAAATCCTTCCCATTAATTACTAACAAATGCTAACAAAGAAAGTCTAACATACCTAAGCAGCATCAATCCAGTTGGACAGAATCCAAGAACTATGACAATCTCTGCCAACACCCACTCAGAACCCCCTTTGCCCTATCCATCTGCTAAATGTTTCTATTCATGTATTTGCCTTGTGGCTTTGTTTTTAGTCCCATCTAAACTTTTTCTTGTCCAAAGGAAGAAGCATAATCTCAGTGTTTGGTACACATTTAGCCTTTTCCTGTCCAAGACTTGGTGTTTTTTCTCATCCTGGGCATTCTGAACAACAGCCTTCTCTTCCCAGGGCTTATCCCACATCTGGGCCACCTGCCCTGCTCACCACAAGGCTGATCTGATACAGGTTCAGGTCTCGTACGGACTGCGTTAAATACCTGCCTCACACTGGGACTGTAGGGATGGGCTGAGCTGCGTGTGGGCACAACTGTGGGAGCTAGTTTTCAAGCTGCTTTTAGGAGCTGTTCGAGTAGCTAGGCTTATGACGACAGTAAGCAGCAAAAGATTGTATTCATGCCCATTAAACTCTAAAAAAAAAAAAAAGAAAATACTAAGAACTGAGCTTTTCAGAATTTAAAAATAGAAATGTATACATATTTATACAGAACCAAAATAAAGCACTAATTATTCTACTGAGATTATATTGAGCCTTTTTTGTGTGTGTGAAGGTTTTGCATGGAGCATTTTATAAACGTAGCTAAATCAGCCCAACAGAGAATAACAGCAAATGCAACTCTCGTGCTATGAAAGGTCCATGAAATGTAGACTGAAGTCCATTCAGAGCCCCCACCTCTTAACTTCTTCAGGGTGATTTTTCCAACACATGGTATTAATTTAGGACATAAGAAATAAAAATATCTCCTAGTTTTACGTTTTAGTTATAGTTGGAATATTTTCATGACCAATCTCACAGCACAACACAGTTATGAGAATTAAAATGGGAACTAGGGTTTAGTCACAGTTCTGTAAAAAAAAAAAATTGGTGTTCAACTTTAAGCAAGTTACCTACCCTCTCTGAATCTCAGTTTCTCCACCTGGACAATGTGATTTCCTAACAATGATTCTTAACTGAGGGCTGTTCAATACCCCCATTTGGGACTGTGGAAATCTATGGTGGCATTTTTGACATTTAGAAGGCAGGTGCCAGTGATATGGAAAGTCCTACTGTGTGCATGACAGTCCTACACAATCAAGAATTGTCTCCCTCAAAATACCAGTAGTGTCTCTCTGGGGAAACACTGGACTGGATGGTTTTTAAGATCTTTTTCAGCTCTGACATTCTGTGATCCTGTGATCCTGCTTCTCTTAGAGTCACTATGTTAATATGTAAACTACGAACACCTGGAATCAATAAAATCATGACCCTGAGATCACGACCTGAGCGGAAATCAAGAATCCGATGCTTAACCCACTGAGCCACCCAGGCGCCCCTAAGTAGACTGCTGAAAAGTTAAGGAAGTATACTGTAATCTCTTGAGTAAATACTAAAATGAAAATAGGAACAAGATATAGCTACAAAGCCAAAAGATAAAATAAAATGGATTTCTAGAAAAATATATTCAATTAATCCAATGGGGGAAGGAAAAGAGGATTAGTAGAATAAACGACAAAGGAGACATCACAAAATAAATAGTACAATGGTAAGCCTAAATCCAACTGTATCAAATTGTACAGTAAATTTTGATGATAAACAAACACTCCAATTACAATGCAGAAGTTGTCAGAATGGATAAAAACCAAGACCCAAGTATGTGCTATCGGCTGGAGATACACTTTAAACGTACAGAAACAAATTGATTTAAAAAATATTGAGGGGCGCCTGGGTGGCTGAGTCAGTTAAGCGTCTGCCTTTGGCTCAGGTCATGATCCTGGGGTCCAGGGATCAAGCCCTGCGTTGGGCTCCCTGCTCAGGGGGGAGTCTGCTTCTCCTCTCCCTCTGCCCCTCCTCCTGCTCATGCTCGCACTCTCTCTCCCTCAAATAAATAAATAAAATCTTTAAAAAATATATTGATGGGAAAAGAAGAGATATGATATTAAAGTATGCCTAGGACGTCATGGGTCACTATATTAATATCAGATAAGAAAGACTTCAATAAAAGAGTATTACCAGAGATAAAGGGGGGAATTTCATAATTAAAAAGAGAGGGGGGTCAATTCATCAGGAAGATGTAACAATAATAAATGTTTATGTACCTTATAATGAGCTTCAAAATAATGAACAAATTTGACAAAGTAAAAAGGAAAGCTTGACACTTCTGCACTCATAGTGGAGATTTTAACATCCCTCTTTCAGTAACTGTAGGAGAAGACAAAAATCAGTAAAGAGAAGATCTGAACAACTTTTACCAAGCACTTTGAGTTGGTTTGTATATATGGGCCCCCACACCTTACAACTGTAGAGTGCACCTTCCCATCTGAGTGTAGAGAGACCACTGCCTGGGCCAAAAGAAAAAGTCCATTGTATTTAATTGGACTGAAATCATACAAAATAGGTTCTCTGATCATAGGGAGTTAACTTACAAACCCATAATAACGTATTTCTAGAAAAGGAAATAAATATCTGGGAACTAAAATAACTTGCTACTAAATGATCAGGAGATGAAATAATAAATCACAAGGAACATTAGAAGATATTTTGAACTGAATAATAATAACAATAGTAATAAAATATATAAATATAAATAAAAATATGACATATATAAATTGTGGAATGCAGATAAAGCAGTGCTTGAGAAAACTTTGTAGTTGTAAGTACTTAGAATAGAAAAAAAATTCCACTCCAAAAAGCTAGAAAAAGAAACGCAAAGATAATTTTTAATTCTAAATTAAGCAGAAGGAAATAAATAATGAAGAGCAGATATCCATGCAATAGAAAACAGAAAATCCTCAGAGGACACAAAGCCAAAGCTGGATTCTCTGAAAAGTCCAACAGAAGGGATAAACCCCTTAGTTAGATTGATTAAGGAAAAAAAGAGGAAGAATACAAAATAGTAAGATAAGAAATGAGAGAGTAGTTATCACTACAAATCTTACAGATATTAAAGTATAATAAAGAAATATTATGGATCATTTTAGAACAAAGCAGACAGCTTAGATGAAACGTGTAAATTTATTGAAATATACAACTTCCCCAAACTGACAAAAAATAAAACAGAAAATCTAAATTACACAATAAATTTTCAAGAAATTGATTTTGTTATTTTTTTAACTGTCCAAAAAGAAAACTTCTGCCTCTTATGGTTTCACTGGTGAATTGTATCAAATATCTAAGAAGAAAATAACATGAATCTTAAATTATTTCAGATGACAGAGGAAGAGGGATCAATTCACAACCTACTTTATGAGACAAAGCATAAACAGAATCTTAAAATGTGAGGAACTCATTACAAAAAAAAAAAAACAAAACTAAAAGCAGGGGCATCTGGCTGGCTCAGTTGGAGGGGCCTGCAGTACTTGATCTCAGGGTTGTGAGTTCGAGCCCCACATTGGATGTAGAGATGACTTAAAAATAAATAAATAAAACTTAAAAAAAAACCACTAAGAGACCAGTATCCCTCATGAGTACAGGCACAAAACACTTAACACAATTTAAGCAAATAAAACTCAAAAATATAGAAAGAGTTATCATAACCATGCAACATTTATCACAGGAATACAGGATTGGTATAATTCAAAAAATTAAACAACATAATTTGCCATATTTATTGAATAAAGGAAAAGCTACATATGGCAGAATCCAACACCGACTCATCATAAGAACCGTCAGCAAACTAGGTATAGAAGGGAACTTCTTTATTTAGATAAAAGGCATTTACCAAAAAAAACCTCGAGTCATCATCACATTTAACGGTGAAATATTGAATGCTTTTCCCCTCAGAACAAGGGAAGAATGACCACTTTCACCATATCTATTCAGCACTTTACTGGAGGTAATTAACACCTAAATAAATGGAGACGTTTGCTATGTTCATGAATTGGAGGACTTAACGTTTCTAAGATGTCAGTTATCAATCCCCAGATTGATCTATAGATTCAATGCAATCTCAAACATAATCCCACCATGAGTTTTGGAGAAACTGACAACCCGCTTCCCTACATGTATATAGCATTAAAAGGATCTAGAATGGTAAAAGCGGTTAGAAAAAGAACAAATTTGGAGAAGCACACTACCTTATCTCAAGGATTACTCTCCAGTTACATTACCCACACTTACAACAGTTATTTAAGTGTTTGAAAAAGTCACTAAAGCAACCCAATGTTGAAAGGAACATCTTTTCAATAAATGGCAGCCAAATGACTGGCTATCCATATGGAAAGGTAATAAAGCTCAACCTCTGCCTCACATCACAAACAAAAGTTAATTTGAGATGGCTCATTGACATAAATGTAAAATACATATTGCATATTCATACAATGGAATGCAGTTTACTAATAAAAAGGAACAAATTATTGATACACACAACAGTATGAATGAATCTCAAAAGTATTATGTCAAATAAAAGCCTCACTACACAAGACAGTACATACTGTCTGATTCCACTTTATGAAGTTCTAGAACAGACAAAACGAATCTGCTGTGAAAAAAAAAAATTAGAACACTGGGGGCACCTGGGTGGCTCAGTCGTTAAGCGTCTGCCTTCGGCTCAGGTCATGATCCCAGAGTCCTGGGATCAAGCCCCACATCGGGCTCCTTGCTCGGCAGGAAGACTGCGTCTCCCTCTCCCACTCCCCTTGCTTGTGTTCCCTCTCTTACTGTGTCTTTCTCTGTCAAATAAATAAATAAAATCTTTTAAAAAAATTTAAAAAAATTAGAACATTGACCCTGGTGAGGGTGTAGGTAGGGTATGACAGAATGAGGCACTGGGGAAATTTCTGGAGTGATGGTAATGTTCTATAGTTTGAGAGAGTTTGGGGTTCCATGGTGTAGTCCTTTATTGACACTCATTGAGTGTTACATTTAAGATTTCTACATTTCATTTTGTGTAAATTTTACCTTAAGAACTGTTAAGTCAATTATCATATGGTTTCACTTATTTGTGGAACATAAGGAATAGCATGGAGGACATTAGGAGAAGGAAGGGAAAAATGAAGGGGGGGAAATTGCAGAAGGAGATGAACCATGAGAGACTACGGACTCTGAGAAACAAACTGAGGGTTCTAGAGGGGAGGGGGGTGGGGGGATGGGTTAGCCCAGTGATGGGTATTAAGGAAGGCACGTATTGCGTGGAGCACTGGGTGTTATATGCAAACAATGAATCATGGATCACTACACCAAAAACTAATGCTGTACTGTATGGGGACTAACATAACATAATAAAATAAAATTTTTTAAAAAAAGAACTGTAAACAAACATTTAACTCTGGTTGCTGATAGGCATTCTGTGGTGTTTCCTGCTGAAGTGAACTGATGTCTGCCGTTTATTTTGAAATGCATTACAGGGCGCTTGGGTGGCTCAGTTGGTTAAGCGACTGCCTTCGGCTCAGGTCATGATCCTGGAGTCCCTGGATCGAGTCCCGCATCGGGCTCCCCACTTGGCAGGGAATCTGCTTCTCCCTCTGACCCTCCCCCTTCTCATGTGCTCTCTCTCTCTCAAATAAATAAATAAAATCTTAAAAAAAAAAAAAGAAATGCATTACAGAAAATGAGATGAATTGATCAGTGGATAGATATGTGATAAAACAGATATTGTAAACTGTTAATTCTAAAATCTACATAATGTGTATATTCGTATTCACTGTCTCATTCTTTCAATTATTTGTGTGTGCTTCAAAGATTGTCAGATGTTGGTAAATTCAAACCGACAGGAGGAGATGTATAGGTTTACAATGAAAAATAATTATATTATTTAATATTATTATTTTTACATTATATTATTATAATTATCTCTAGGGGCACCTGGGTGGCTCAGATGGTGAAGTATCTGACCTTGGCTCAGGTCATGATCTCAGGGTCCTGGGATTGAGCCACACATCGATCGGGCTCCCTGCTCTGCTTCTCCCTCTCCCTCTGACCCTCCCCATCACTTGTGCTCTATCTTGTGCTCAAATAAATATATAAAATCTTTTTTTCTTAAAAAAAAGTAATTGTCTCTAAAATATATCATTAAGTGAAAAAAGTCAAGGTACAGACATTTCCATTTGTGTAATATATATGTGTATATATATATATTTTTTATACTATAGGTGTGTGTATGTGTTTGTAATTTCTTGTATTCTATGCATAAAATATTTTGGAAGGATAGACAAGAGACCATTAATGGTGGTTGCACTGTGCCTGCCTCAGGTACATCTCATTGTATACCATTCTATACTGTATGGAATTTATGATAATGTATTACTTTCTCAAAAAAGGCTCTATAAAAACCTAAAAATAAGGAAAATAAAAATGAATCCACATATCTCCTTCTCATTTGTATTTGATGAGCTAGCAATGGGCAAAGCTTATTAGGAAGGACTAGAATTTGGGACTCCAACGAGGTCTTGCTACTCATCTGGGCAGCCAAGTGAACAATTTCTGGAAGATCAGTTTACACATAGTCATACACCGGTGTGGACTTTAGGTAAATTATTTAAATTTTCTGAGCCTTTGTAGCTTATCTGTAAAATAAAGATAATGATAAAAGGCTGCAACTTTTAATTAAATGGCATTGGTGGAGCAAGGTCTACTCAAAAGTATTAGCCTCCTTGATAATAAACAACCAAAACGGATTGAAGATCATTTGAGCTGCTGGATTCAATAAAACAAGGTACATTTCTTCAAAAGAGCCACCATAGGTGCCCAAACACTCAGGAAAGCATTGAAAAACTGCCAAAATAAATTTATTAACTTGAGGGATTACTGCATTCTACACATGCTGATAACGGGGCTTCATTTCATCCTTAATGAACCCCTGATATCTGAATGCCTGGGAATCTTTGCTCAGGTGATCCCAAGTCATATGCCAAGTTCCCGGCCCTTTAATACATTTAAAAAGGCCGGATGCCTGGGTGGCTCAGTCGGTTAAGTGTTGGGCTCTAGATTTAGGCTCAGGTCTTGATCTCAGGGTTCTAGGATGAAGTCCCACATCGGGCTCCCTGGGGAGCCTGCTTCTCCCCTGCCTGCCGCTCCCCCTGCTTGTGCTCTCTCTTTAGAGATTTATTTATTTGTTTGTTTATCTATTTATTTATTTATTTTTAAAGATTTTATTTATTTATTTGACAGAGAGACAGCGAGAGAGGGAACACAAGCAGGGGGAGTGGGAGAGGAAGAAGCAGGCTTCCCGTGGAGCAGGGAGCCTGATGCGGGGCTCGATCCCAGGACCCCGGGATCATGAACTGAGCCGAAGGCAGACGCTTAACGACTGAGCCACCCAGGCGCCTCAGAGATTTATTTAAAGATAAATAAAATCTTAAAAAAAATCCCATTAAACTTAAGCGTTACTCTTCATCTATCTAGAAAAATAGTTTACGCAAACAACTAGTCCAAAGGTTTCAGAGGATTTTTTCAATTGAACTAGAGCTGACACACACACAGACTTCAGTTTTATAGGGCAAATGCAACTGCTGGACGTTCACACAGATAATGCACAACCATAGAGGCAGATTCAAAATGCACAGACATACCTGGTTCAGATTGTTGAAAAACAAAACTCACCTGAGTAAAATAAAAAGAGCTTTTTGTTCCCGGGAAGTTGGGTGTTTCCATTAGGTCAGTGTTTGCTTAATTCAGCAAATATTTAGGCACAGTGAAGGAAGGGCTGTGAAAGAAAGATCAGGTCTTGCTTTCGTGGAGTTTGCATTCTCATTGGGGAAGACAGACGATGCGTGAGTCAACATATACACAGTAAGATAACCTTAGATAACGTTAACTACGGCGAAGAAAATTAAAGATGACGATATGACGATGACTTAAAGTGTGGGGCAGGGCACCGTGCTCTAGAGTGGCCCTGGAAAGCCTTTAGGAGGGGCTGACATAGGAGCCGACCCCTGAAGGATGAAAAAAAGCTATATGTGGATTTTGGGGCAAGGCACTTCCTAGGGAAGAAACAACAACAAGCAACAAGGACTGGTTCTTAAATATTCATGTATGTTAAAATCTCCCAGAGTACTGATTTAAATGACAATTTCTGGGCTCCAGCTCCACTATTCTGGTTCAGTAAATCTGAGTTTTAGCAAGCTTCATGCCCACCCTAAGGCATTTCTGACTCCGGTGGTCTATGAATCATATTTTGGGAAACACGGATCTAGGGCCTGCTTCTTGGGTGTGTGGGATGGATATGCATACTGAAACCCAAAATGGGTTGGGGAATCCGGAGCTTTGGGCCTAGAGAAAGGATCCATGGGATCTCATAACCCTGGAGGCAGGGATGACAATGGAACAGGAGGGCCAAGTGGAACACGTAGGTTTGTTAATCAGGGTTGGAGAGGGGATAGAGGTAGGGTGGTGTAGGCCACAGGTCTAGTCAGACACTGTTCCAAAGAGCAGAAATCAGGAAATCAGTGGGATCTGCAAGAGCTAAAGCTTGTTCCTACCACAGGCTGCTCTCTGCCTTGCTCTAGAGCCCCTGCTGTGTCGGGGTGACCTTGAGCGTGAAGGTGTTGATTGGAAGGCAAGAACTTCAGAACCCTCCAGGTATACTGTCTCTAAGGGAGAAAAGGCTGAAACTGCTTTCTCTCACCGGTAGAAATATCTAAATGTTGTTGACTGGGAGAAACTTGAGTAGAGAGAAGATGCAATCCACTTTTTATTTCCAACCCAGATGATGATAATGAGCTTCACCACATTCTAATTACTGATTTCTGCCTGGAGGAACATCTTGGCTCTTCCAATTAACAATAATTTAATATGTTATTGCTTATCCTTTGTTCTTTTTCTTTGAGCTCATCCAATTACTGCACACTGCTTTTGTTTTCCTAGCCCTAAACACTAGTTTTATTATTTTTTCCTTATGAGATTTTTCTTAGATCTTGTCCTAATTATAAAGTATTTCCAGTTGTATTTAAAATCATGGTTAAATGCCTCATATTTTGGCATGTATTAAAAGAGTGGATAAAATATCATCTCTTTGTTACTTGGGGAATAATGAGAGTTACAGAATATTGTTTGAAATTTTTTTTTAACAAACCATTTTTATCTCTTTAAACTATTACCACTTGAAGGTAGGTGCAATTTAAACAAAATTGCATCCTTATTTGCAAATCAATGGCTTCAGAAGCCCTTTTGTTGATTGAATAATCAGTCCAGGAGCCATTTTGTCCTTTCTTGCCTTTCACATTGTGTGGGGCTCAAAACATCGGAGAAACATGGTGGTTTCACCATATTTCTCAAATATTTTATAAAGAAGCCAACCACTGGCACAAGATTTCTCAAGATGCCACCCCACCTATTTTTATTGAGTAACAACTATCTGCTAGGCATTGTAATTACTTTCTTCCAAACAGTTCTTGGAGTGGATACCTCAAAATTTCCTGTGTTGCAATATGTTATGGTTCCCAAATGTAACTGTAAGCTTCTTGAAGGCAGAGAACTTACATCATGCCTTTGTTTGCCCCCATAATATCAAGTGAAATGTTAGGGTCAGAATGGGTCTCCAAATGTGAAGTCATTGATATGTTTCAGCACCATTTCTCCTTCAATGCCCTGGCTACCGGCCTTTGTGCTATATGGCTCTCTCCGAGTATAAAATCCGGGAAAATTAATCTTTTAAACCCAATCGGTCACCTACAACTGCACTGAGATCATGCTTTGTCCCCTCTGTGGGCTCACAGACAGGCTTACCAATCTGCCAAAGGACAATTTTCATAACCACTCTATTAAAAGACCTCATCAGCTTTATTTCATTAATTTCATTTATAGAATTTCAGTCTAATAGAAGAATTGTAACCTCTGAACCATTTATTACTGGAAGATTACACTTTTAATCAGGCTGTGTACTTTTAAAAAGGTTATGCATATTGGAATACCCCAATTACTTACCAACCCACCCTTCCCAAAGGGTTGGGCAATTCACTCCACTGCAATAAATCATTGCCTTGTACAAATAAATTACCAGAAATGTGTCTGTGAGCACTCTCTTTCCATTCAAATTTGCTAAAAAGCTCTTCAGTTGATTTCGTGTTTATGTAAGACAACGTGTTCAACTGTTGATCTAACTTCAGCTGTGAAAATGTGGAATAATATGCAGACGTTAGTAGAATAAATTTTGAACTTGCACCTGGAAGAACTGGTTCTAGGCCTGACCCCATCACTTATTAGTCAGGTAACCTTGGGCAAGTCATTGTATCCTTCTAAGGCTTTGACTTGTTTCCTGTAAAGGAGGGGGGATAATGCTGCCTGTCCTCTTACCTCTCGGGTCTGTGAGTATAGACAAGCTTTGTAGGCAAGAGAGCACAATACACATTGAAGGGATGATAGCCATACCATAACCAAACAAATTCCCCTACCTTGAACTTTTCTTTATGGATTGAGCGTAAATTTTGTTCAGGGAAATTCTAGTTTCTAAGTGAATAAAACTTAAAGCCCTACTGGCTAAAACTTGTCTCTTGCATGGAAACATGCTCTCTCTAGAAACGTGCCTGTCCCCTCTCTCTGAGTTAACTACTTATTTCCAACTACTGCTCTCTCCATGCAATTTTTCCCTGTTCTTTCAGGCCCATGTAAAGTCTAGTTCCTCAATGATGTAGACACACCGCACTGATTTCTTCCTACACTGATGTCACGGAGATTTTATGATGGTCTAAACCATGTGATGAATGCTAGCTCCTCTAGAAATCCTTCCCTGACCATCCTGACCAGGTCTAGGTTATGGGCCCCTCCTCTGTGCTCTCAGAGGCCCCTGGGCATATCTCTTTTCTAGCACCTGTCACACTTCATGTTTGAAAGAGCATTATAAAATATATCTGACATAAAATTGGATAAAATAATATTTGATCACTTATTTACTCATCACCAGGTTAAAAAGGAATGACCTCATATATATACGAGGTATATTGAAGCCTCCTAGGCAGCCCTTCCATAACTCTCAGAGGTAACTACTCTTCTGAATTGATGTCCATCATTCCATGCAATTCTATATCATTCAGCTACACACAGACGTAGAACTATACACCATATAGTATGATTTGGTACGTTTTTAAAACCTTATATGGAATTATACTGAAAGTATCCTTCTGTGATGTGCACTTTTACTCGGTGTTGTGTGTGAGAATCCCCTGTGTTGTCTCCTTCAGTATACTACATATTCAGGCTTGAGTCTACCAAAGGTAGTCATGAATTCTTCTAATCGATGGATTGTTTTTCAAAACATGTTTTAAGGTAATTATGCCATTAACTTTCTTATATTTGTCTTTTGCTGCACTAGTGTATATCTTTCTGTAGAATATATACATAGAAGTACAATTGTTGGGTCATAAAGTATGTATGAGGGGTATCTGGGTGGCTCAGTCTGTTGGGCATCTGCCTTAAGCTCAGGTCATGGTGTCAGGGTCCTGGGATTGAGTCCTGGGTCGGGCTCTACCCTCAGTGTGGAGTCTGCTTTTCCCTCTCCCTCTGCCCCTCCCGCCGCTCGGTGCTTGCATGCTCACTCACTCACTCTCTCTCATAAATAAATAAAATCTTTTAAAAAAGCAATGTATGAGCTAAGTTTTAATAAATATTGCCAAATTGCTCTCCAAAGCAGTTGTAGGAATTTACACTCCTATCCTAATTGTATGGGATTTGCCCTTGATCTCCAAACTCTCCAACACTTATAATGGTTAGACTTAAAATCTGATGGGTCTTGTGCCACTTCTATTGGGTTTCATGTGGGGAGCATCAGAAGGAAATTGAATGGAGGGCAGAATTTTCATTTCCTCAGTCCCTTCTCTGTGGGGCCACCACAGCGTGAAGCTAGAATCATACCTTCATTTATTGGAGTGACTTTTCCTTACTGATTTGTGGGCATTCTTTACATATTCTGGATGCTAATCTTTTTTTTTTTTCTTTTGGATCTGTGCATGGCAAATATTTTCTCCCAACATGTGGTGTGTCTTATCACTTAAAAACCTATTATTTTATGGGGATTAACATAAGAATAAAAAAAAAACTTATTATTTTGGGGGCGCCTGGGTGGCTCAGTCATTAAGCGTCTGCCTTCGGCTCAGGTTATGGTCCCAGGGTCCTGGGATGGAGCCCCGCATTAAGCTTCCTGCTCAGTGGGAAGCCTGCTTCTCCCTCTCTAACTCCCCCTGCTTGTGTTCCTTCTCTCGCTGTGTCTCTCTCTGTCAAATAAATAAATGAAATCTTAAAAAAAACCCTATTATTTTGTATTCAAATGTTTAAAAATCATGGTGGTTCTATTTATCAAGTTGTTCCTTTTACAGTGTATGTTTTCTTTGTCTTCTTAAAGAACTATTTCTCTACTCTAGACTCATAAGGATATCTTCCTGGATTTTCTTCTAGAAGATTAATAAAAGTTTTGCTTTTCACATTAGACTTTCAAGCCACCTAGAACTGAGTTTTGTATGTAGTGTGGAGTAGAAATCCACATGTACTTAATTTTCATATGGGTAGCTTATTTTTCTAGAACAAATTATTAAACTGTTCTCCTTTTCCTACTATGAAACACTTTGTGGTTCTGCTTCAAGCCACTCTTCTCTTTATGGCTCCAGGTTTAGTATATATGCTGACAAAATGGACACTCACATTTCACTTTATTATCTGGTTATATATCTCCCTGTAGTCATTTTCTATTGCAGCTGTAACAAAATTGCCACAAACTGAAAGGCTGAGAACAACACAGATGTGTTCTCTGAACTCTAAGTTCTAGAGGCCAGAGGTCTACAATTAGTCTCACTGAGCTGAAACCAAGATGTCAGCAGGGCCAAGCTCTTCCACATACTAACTGACAACGCTGTGCAAGTTCTTAATTTCTAGGGGCTTCTATTCCCCAAGCATAAAATAGGATAACACCTTTCTTGCCAATCTCTTAGGGCTGTTGTGAGAATGAAACAAGATAACAGAAGCAAAAACACTTTTCAAGCAAAGGAAATCTATCCTTATTGGAATAGTAAGGACAAATAAGTAACCTTTGGAAAGGAATGAAGCCTTTGATACTTTACAAAGTGGCGAAGAAAATAATTATCTAAAATATAAAGGTACTTCACCAAATCCCAGTTTCCTGTGGCTCCTGGGGCCTCCTAGCGAAGTTAATTATTCATGCTAACTGGCTGTTGCCATATTTTACTTACAATCTCTCCCATTACACCATCACTCTAATTTTTTACATGCAGAAATGGATGGCTTTATATTTCATGTCAATATTGAGACTAATACAGCACAGTGACATGAATAATAGCCAATCTGCCACAGCATACACCTCATAACATGATTCATCGATGCAGTTTTGGGAGTGCAGTGTTCCTTGATTTGAAGTTCTGGAGGTCTATGGTTTTCCTTTATACTAACTTTGAACATGCCCTGTCAGTATTCTAAAGCTTAGTGGCTTCGGCCTGAAGAGATGCTGTATTTTGAGGGTCAAGGACTCTGACATTTAGTATAGAACTCCAGTTTGTAGACTAATTCAATCCTCCTCTTAGTTTTCATGCCCTTGTTTACATAAGAAATAACCGTCCCAGCACAATTTACATAATTAGCGGTTATGCAAAGTATTCCGTTTCTTTTCTTAATTTTCTTTTTTAAAGAGCAAGGCTGAGTTAGAAGAGCTATCACCAAAAGACTTTTAATTGAATGAGCAGCCAATAAAGTAATCAATGGTCACGCTGAGGGCAATCCCATTTATGGCTTGTCTGCTTGTAGCTTTAAAAAAAAAAAAAATTCCCCTGCACTTTCTGGGAGATTCTTTCTTCAAGTCTGGGAGATATTCTCTTTGTTCTAGGACATCAACCATTTTCATATCCCTACACCTCTAAAGTCATGGATCTAACAGAAGAGCCACTTCTCTATTTTTAGCCCGTGCTAATGGCCGATTTTCACACAATAGAGCAACCTGGCCAAACGGTGACCTGAAACAGCATGTTAAGACAGGTGACATGTAGCCTCACTGTTACAATCCCCAATCCTGGCGGTTAAAAGCTCTATGTGGTTCACGGTTAAATCCGGGGCTGTGTAAACATGGCACCCCGGCACAACTTTGGGAGAGCTATTTTCAGCTCAGGTTCAGATAGACGCTGAATTCGTGTTCTAGGACAACGGAACGAGCCCTTTTATGGGCTGAGGTTGACATTTCGACTGACTGATAGATATTTCTTGAGCCCTCGCCATGTGTCCATGGCTGTCAAAGTGACTGAATTGTTTGATTGAGTTAGAAGGTGAAAGAGGAGTTTTAAAGCACAGGTCAAATTTGTGAAGTGAAAAGCTAAAATGAAACTGCTTGGGCGAACAAGGCAGAGCTATCTTAAAAGTTCCCCCAAACGGTGTGTCCCGAGAGAGGCACCGGGAAAGCCAGAAGCAAGGGGCAGCCAAGAGCCATGGTGCATCTGGCCTTAGAAAGGGACGGGGAGGGGAGGGTGGGGGGCCAGGCATCCTGTTTCCTTCCACGGCCACTAGCCCCCACAGGAGGCAACACTGGATGCCTCTAGTCTCTTTGGCCTGCCGGCAAAGTAGTCAGCTGGTAACTATGAACTGCCTACTGTGTCCACCCTCCTCTAAGTACTGTAAGAGGGAGATACAAAGAGATACGGGACGTGGGCTCCAGACTCTAGTTGCTTATAGTCTAGGTAGGGAGTGAAGATATCTATGCATGACAATCCTACACTAAAAGTTTGTGCCATGTGCCAAATGAGACGTATGGCTTATAAAGGTTAGGGGAGTTCATGATTCCCCACCTGTTTGGACCAATTTCTACCTTCCTCCCCTGACTTCACAAGCTAGGGCAAGCTCTTTCAGTGTAGGCTCTCCTAAAACCTCTGCTTTCCTTGCTAGTCCTTTTCTGGAGTCGGTAACTCTCCAGGATTATTTTCCTTATAGTCCTCTTCACTGTATAACCTGTAATCAACACGAAAAAGACCAAAGGCATTTTTCTGCTCACCACTGTATCCCCAGCACCTAGCAGAGTACTTCCGTTTCCCTCTTGTGTACTCCGATTAGTATACTTTCTAATATTTCTTTTTAATTAACTTTAGATAGGATTTACATACAATAAACTGAATTCATTGAAAATGTACACGTTTTGGGGCTCCTGGGTGGCTCAGTCGGTTAAGCATCTGCCTTAAGCTCAGGTCATGATCCCAGTGTCCTGGGATCGAGCCCTGCTTGGCCTTCCCTTCTCAGCGGGGAGTCTGCTTCCCCTCCCCCGTCTCCATCCCTCCCCCCTCGTTCTCTCTTTCTCTCAAATAAATAAATAAAATCTTTAAAATAATATATTGAAAAGGGGGCGCCTAGGTGGCTCAGTCGGTTAAGCGTCTGCCTTCAGCTCCAGTCATAATCCCAGCATCCTAGGATCGAGCCCCACATCCTGCTCCCTGCTCAGCAGGGAGTCTGCTTCTCCCTCTCCCTCTGTGCTCATGCTCTCACTCTCTCTCAAATAAATAAATAGATCTAAGAAAATTTAAAAAAAAAATTAAAAACAGGGATGCCTGGGTGGCTCAGTCGTTTAAGCATCCGCCTTCGGCTCAGGTCATGATCCCAGGGTCCTGGGATCGAGCCCCGCATCGGGCTCCCTGCTTTGCTGGAAGCCTGCTTCTCCCTCTCTCACTCCCCCTGCTTGTGTTCCCTCTCTCTCTGAGTCTCTCTCTGTCCAACAAATAAAATCTTAAAAAATAAATAAACAAACAAATAATGAGAAAACGTATTGAAAGGAATAAAAGGCACGAAGTCCTCTTCCTGTCCTCAACTTTCAGCCTAACTCCTTAGCTTGAGACTGCCCCCAGTTTCTTGCGCATCCCTCTGGATGGTTTCTGTGTATACATTTTCGTGTATGCCTATGCTTGTCTACTTGCATAAATGTGGTTAACTGTTCCTGTTGTTCTGAACATCGCTTTTTCACTTAACAACATACTTTAGACATCTTTTACATGTAGAAATGGTGAACCAGCCGATTCCTTTCCATTGCTGAGTATCCCATTACCCAGATAAGCCATAATTTTTAACCAGTCCTCTTTGCTCTGTTTTGATCCTTAATAGAAATACTGTAGTGGTCATATGTGTACATATGTCGTGCATAGGGCTATTTTTAGGAGCAAAATTTGCTAGATAAAAGCACACAGCAGTTTCTATTGCTGCATAACAAACTGCCCTATAAAACGGCAGCCGTTTATTTGTTCATGATTTCGTGGGCTGGCAATCTGGGCAGGGCTCGGGTGGCATGGCTCACCTCTGGTCCACATTCTGCCAGTTGCAGAGATGCATTTTCAGTCTGGTGGTGGGTTGGCTGGGGAACTGGTTGTTCCTAGATGTCCTCTCTAGCCCATCTCCAGCTCTAAGGGCTGCTACAGCTGGGAAGGCTGGGCCTCTGATGATCTCTCTGTGCTGTCTCATCCTCAAGGAGCTTATAGCCCGGACTTGTTTATAAGAAGGTCATAGTGATCACATACGTTCCAGAATGTTCATCCTCTCTAGGGACAGCAGCATTTGGATATGCTCCCGTTTGTCAGTCTCTCTCAAAATACAGCGTCCAGAACAAAATACAGAACACAAGGATGGTCTGACTAGTATATAGCAAGCAGAACCATGACCTGTTTTCCTCAGACATTCCGTTTTTTTTAACAGAACCAAGGCTATACTAGCTTTTTTGGAAGTTGCATTTTATACTTTATTCATATCTACTTTCAGTAAATGAAAAACCTATGTGGTTTATTCTTTTTTTCAGGTATGCTCCTTTTAGTATTGTGCCAGGAGACACTTGAAAAATCCTGTCTTTCCAAGCCAGGAGGTTTTGGTCATTTTCCATGTGACCATCATTATTTTTATATTTTTTAAAAAGATTTTATTAACACTACATCAAAAACTAATGATGTAATGTATGGTGATTAATATAACATAATAATAAAAAAAGATTTTATTTATTCATTGAGAGAGAGCACAAGCGAGAGATAGAGCAGGAGCAGGGCTGGGGAGGTGGGGAGGGGCAGAGGAAGAGGGAGAAGCAGGCTCCCCACTGAGCAGGGAGCCCGAAAATGAGAACGTGGGGCTCAATCCCAGGACTCTGGGATCATGACCTGAGCCGAAGGCAGACCCTTAACAGACTGAGGGACCCAGGTGCCCTATGACAATCCTTTATTTAAAAAAAAAAATGGGCTTAATAGACTCTCATTCAGATTCCTAGGAAGTGGTATTACCAGTACTTGGCCATCCTATTTCCAAATGATAATTTAGGCATCACATGCTTTACCAGGGAAGGGAACAAAACCTGAGATGCTCTGCAAAAATGTTCCATCTTGCTTTCTGTCCTGAGACAATACGTACGTTGGTTACTTCGTAATTTTTTAAGTACAGAGGAAACCCACTTCTCGTGTCCCAAATGAAAAAGGAAAACTGGCAATTAGACAAGTTATAGGAGGCAGGTGTACTCTCCCCTAAGATGCAATAAATAGGTAATGCTCAAGGAGCTTGGTTCTCCTGACAAGGTGGAGAGGGGTGGGGTTTACACCTTCCAGACTCTTTTGAAAAAGAAAAAAACGTTACCAGCATAGGGTTGAAAAACCACTACATGTAAAAACGAATTGTTCTTTAATACTAATAAAAATAAGTCAATAAATAAATATTACCTTTATTATCCTTTGTTGAAAAACTTTCAACTTTCTTTTTGAGTCCAAAATCTTTCATTTGCCACCTTATGAAAATGATCAATCAATTAATTTAGGGCCTGGAAAGAAGTGTCTTCTGATCTTTGACTAAGAATTCCCCTGAAATAAGAAATGGGCGCTCTGTTCAACATAAATATCAAACTTTATGTTTATTTATATCAATCAAGTTTCATCTTCTAGATTCAGATGAAGAGTCTGCCTGGAGAGATCTTTAAGGCTCCTGATTATGTCATAACAATCCATTCACTGTCCCTACCAAATTCTTGTGATAAGCAGATTTTATATATATGTTATGAATGTCCTCCTCCAAGTCATTAAAAAACTGTTGAACAAGAGGGCGCCTGGGTGGCTCAGTTGGTTAAGCGACTGCCTTCGGCTCAGGTCATGATCCTGGAGTCCCGGGATCGAGTCCCGCATCGGGCTCCCTGCTCAGCAGGGGGTCTGCTTCTCCCTCTGACCCTCTTCCCTCTCATGCTCTCTGTCTCTCATTCTCTCTGTTTCAAATAAATAAATAAAATCTTTAAAAAAAAAAAAAACTGTTGAACAAGAGAAGCCCAAATTTCCAGCTCTGCAGTATGACACTAGAAAGTTCCCTCCAGGATTTCAGTGAGCCATAATCAGCACCTTTTGGCTACAGTAAATTGACCAGGGCTGAATCCACCAAGCTCTACTGGGCATCCAGCCCATGCTTCTGGAGCTCATCCAAAAGGACATCGTGAAAAACACTAATATCTGCTTTCCAGATGCCCTCTTTTTTCTTCTGCTCTGAATTCCTACTTTTAACCTCAGCCAGTTTAATGTTGTTCCACAGACTGGTGTTTATTTAACCTTCGTGAGGAAACACATTTCTAATGCAGAGATATTTTCCAGTGTCCGTAAAGTTCTTTAACTACAAAATGCCAAATTCATCTATACACCAAATAAATTGAAATAGCCCAATGTACACTATTCTTAGCTCAATCTGCCAGAGCACATTTGCATAATATCGCAATGTCCTGATTTCAGCTGTTTGTAATACCAGGACCAGACGGAGCAAGGCCAGGAAACAGAGTAGAAGCAGCAATAAATGCTACAGTACTGCTTTTCATTAATGAGAAGCTTAAAGAATGGCCTCTAAAAAATAACACTTGTCAGAGCCTTAAATGGGTACTGTCTAAGGAGTATTGATTGATCTCGACTAGCCAGGAAATTAGAAAGAGGAGAGTCATAGTGGAACAATTCATCTTTGTCAATAAAAGGAAGCTCTGTTTCTATGGGAAACCATCTCTCTCCTGGTTCAGAGGATGTAGTCTTCAAGAACTGTATATTCTGTAGCAATTCTCATGGGTTATCTTGGCAAGTCCTCCAATTGCAAGAATTACGTATGCTTCTACGTATCACCTTAAACCACTTTTAATCACATTCATCTACCCACGTGAAGTGCCGCAAGAGTGAAATGTCGACCCATTTGCTTAGTATGGCAACATTTAAAATGGGGGACGGTTGTCATGATGTCAATGAAAACTAAAAATTATATTCTGTTATGTTGTCTAGATGGTAATTTACTTTGCTCAATGCCATGTCTCCAGCACCTAGAAGAGTGCTTGGCATGTAGCAGACACCCAGTAATATTCGTGGGATGAATACACGGATCGATGGTGAACGACAACACAGACCTACCGAATTCCTACTGTGGGCAAGGCACCAGGTAACATGCTATTGGGAAGAGTCTGTCATTTATTCAACAAATACTGAGTGCCTCCTATGTCTGAGGCACTGGGCTCAGTTCAAAGGGTCTAACTATGGAGGATTTAGCGTGCCCTTTTAGAGCTTATAGCTGGCTCAATGACAAGTAGCCAGAAGTAAAAGATAGATTCCCTGCTCTTGGGAGCTAGCTATTTTAAAATTGAGTTGAGAAGGCAAGACAAATGCAAGAAAGTTAAATAATGAGACTTTCTCACATATATCATTCAAAGGCGGGCATCCCTTTTTTAGGTAGAGTACTAAGGCTTACAGATTCTGCCTGCAATTAAGTTCATGTCCAGTTTTGTTTTCTGAGGGCTTCGATGCTCTTCCCTCAGACACTTAATCCTACCCTTTCCTTTCTCCTTCACTCTATGTTATTTTCATTTATCATTCTGGCTTTCCTGCATCCTGTAAACCCCGGTCAAACAGGAAACAAAATAAAGTGTGATGAGTCGTGTTTACTTTGAAACATCCCAACCTTTCAGCCTACACCACTGAAAGCAATCAAACTTCAAAGTCGGTTGGCTGTATCATCTCAGCACTTTTAATTTAGCTGTAGTTACATTTGCATAACAGTTTAGCTGTGAATTTGGCAGGAAATTTCTGAAGAGTTATTTTGGTTCTACAGAGAGCGTGCCCAATGTCTAATAAGCAGATCTCCTGTGCGGTACTGCATTTTTATCTATACAAAAAAAGGACCCTGGAGGCTCGTACCTTGGCAAAAGCTTTTTTTGCTAACAAATAATAAGATTAGCAGCATTGCTTTTCCTGAGAGTGATAATGTGGTGAAGCCTGTTGAATTTTTGAAACCATAGTAACAATACAGGAGAAACTCAATGAAAAATGGCATTTTAAAATTTTGTATGGTTTACTTTTCTGATTAGAAATGTATATTCATAATAATCCATTTGGAAGATGCAGCAAAATATAGACAGGGTAAACATCACTCATAATCCTACCACCTGAAGCTAAGCACTTTAATATACTGGAATAAGTTGTTCTAGTTATTTTTTGCTCTGTGTGTGTGTGTGCTGAATGAACTCAGGAGTATATGCTTCAGGCCAAGGATGGAAAATAGGTGTTCTCGCACATGCTCTTCTGGTTATTAGAGGTGATGGGACTGAAGAGGGTTCTTAGACAAGGATAGTATGATGGATTACTAACGTCTGCCTTATTTCTTTCATTCTTTCATCCTTTGTTTCTTTTTCATAACTTTGTATTATAAAAAATTCAAACATAAAAGCAGCAAAATGAGGGGCGCCTGGGTGGCTCAGTCGTTAAGTGTCTGCCTTCGGCTCAGGTCATGATCCCAGGGTCCTGGGATTGATCCCCGCATCAGGCTCCCTGCTCAGCGGGAGGCCTGCTTCTCCCTCTCCCACTCCCCCTGCTTGTGTTCCCTCTCTATGTTTCTCTCTGTCAAATAAATAAATAAAATCTTAAAAAAAAAAAGCAGCAAAATGATATAATGAAACACCATGTACTCCTCACCTAGCTTCAACAAGTACCAACATTCTGCCACTTCCGTTTCATCTATATCCACCCCCACCACTTCCCAAGCTACTTGGTTATTACATTCATACACTTCTTTTTCTTTAAAGATTTTATTTATTTATTTGAGAGGGAAAGAGAGAGTGGGGGTGGGGGGCCGAGAGAGAGGGAGAAGCAGGGAGCCTGATACGGGGCTCGATCTCACCACCCTGAGATCATGACCTGAGCCGAAGGCAGACCCTTAATCAGCTGAGCCACCCAGGCGCCCCCATACACTTCTTTCATAAGTAAAAATGGCATATGGGAAAATGTACACATTTCAACCGCACAATTTTGAAAGATGGATACATCCATGCCATGCACACCTATATCTACAAAGTTTCCTTCATATCTGTTCTGCCCCTCCCCCACCTTGGAGGCAACCAGAATTCTGACTCTTCTAGAACTTCACATACACATACATTTACAGTATATATGCTTGTGTCTGGCTCCTTTACTCAGCATAGTACCTGGGAGACCCATCTTTGTTACTGTGTGCATCAGTTCATTTGTTTATTGCTGAATTTATGAATATATCATGGTTTGCTTATCCTTTTTTCTGTTGATGAACACCTGAGCTATTTCCAGTTTTGGCTATTCTGAATAAAAATGATATAAACATTCTGGTGCATAGTGTGTGTGTGTGTGTGTGTGTGTGTGTGCACGCGCATGTGTAGATAGCTATTTACATTTCTTGAATACCCAGAAGAAAATGGCTGGGTCATATAGTACGTGCGTGTTTAGTTTTATAAGAAACTGTCCGACTTTTTCCACCAGTGGTTGTAACCTTCTCCCACACTGCTACCAACGTATGAGAGTTCTAGGTCCTCGGTCATCCTGGTGTCACATTCTGGTCTAGTCACCAGGATGACCGAGGACCTAGCACACACATTTCTAGGCTGAGGCTTGATCAGGGCCCAGTGGACACCAATGACATAGCAACGTCTATGACGTCACAAAGGCTGCTCCCTGACCCATGAGGGGCGGCAGCACGGGGACAGAGTGGGCATGGATAAGCACTGGAGACTGGTGTGTTGAGAGGCTCAGGCTGGCTGGACAATCGAGGTAGGCCGATCAGAGCAGAACACCATATCTGGGAAAAGGAGTGGTCAGAGCTCCCATAGGCTGGGGAAGCAGACATCCTCCTGCTCCACAAAAACCAAGCTGCACTTCCCCGTGAGCCATGAAGAGCCCCTCCCGCAGGAAAACCACGCTGCCCAGAACCTGAGCTTCTCCAGCCAGGTCTGCCTGTCGGCCATCCTGAAGTACATGGCCACCAACATTCTGGAGCTGGTGGGCAACCAGGCCCACCGCAACTGCAGGGTGCAGAGGGCCATGGACAGCAACATGTAAAGCAGCCACGTCTTTGAGGATGACACCACTTCTCAGGTCTCTGAAATGTTCTAATCCAGCAAGAACAGCTGATACCCAGGTCCCAGGGCCTGAGAGGAGTCCACACCACCTCACCCAGTGCCGAAACCTCTCACAGAAGCTAACACCTGCACACGCCAATAAAGAAGTGAATTCCATTGGCCTGCTTCTGGCTCCTCTCAATTGTAGCCATACTGGGTTGAAGTCGTCCATGAATTCTCCAGGGGAATAAGCTCAGGGCAGAATTGGAGGGATAGAGGATGTGGTCAGTGCGGGGTGCTTGAATCAGCGGTTTCCACTGGTAACAGTGTGGGGAGTGGCCCTGGTGGGAGTGCCTGGCTGAGGCAGTGGGGGCAAGAAGGCTTCCTCGCTGGCTCTGAGGAAATAAGACCCTGGGGAGGCCAGAAAATTGGCGGGGGCGGGGGGAGGGAGACTCCGAGGCTTGTTGAGTTCTCAGGACGATGGTGGTAGTTGGGGTGGAGCCGAAAATGAGGAGGTACAGAAGCCTTCGTTCACACTAGGGAATGCCAACAGGTCAGAAGGTGACAGCAATGGGGATGGGGGGGTGATGAAGGAAATGGTAAACAAGAATACAGACAAATAATGGGCATGTTGGTTTCATTTATTATTTATACCCTGTCTCATTCCAGGAAAGGACTTGAAGCAGGGATTATTAGATAGTGCTGTGATTCTTCCAGGAGAAGAGATCCTTCTGTCCCTCTCTTGGGGACAAATAGGAATATTACCTATAAGCTACTCTCTGGCCTAATACATGCAAAACAAGCAGTTCTCAAGGGTTATTAAATATTAATGAATGGATTTGTGTATGTATTCCATTGTAAATAGAATTATCAATGTCATTCTCTGATGAAACACCAATGAGTCTAATGATCATACATTTGAGAGAACATCAGAGTTAAAAGTGGTTGAATAAGTGTTTTAAAAGACGTACACAGGGCGCCTGGGTGGCTCAGTTGGTTAAGCGACTGCCTTCGGCTCAGGTCATGATCCTGGAGTCCCTGGATCGAGTCCCGCATCGGGCTCCCTGCTCGGCAGGGAGTCTGCTTCTCCCTCTGACCCTCCCCCCTCTCGTGTGCTCTCTCTCATTCTCTCTCTCGCAAATAAATAAATAAAATCTTAAAAAAAAATTAAAAAAAATAAAAATAAATAAAAGATGTACACATATTCTATGTAAATTCTGTTCCAAGTGATAAAATAAAATGCAATTCTTATAAAAACACTTTCATGCCCTGTATGAACTTAAAAAATAGACACCACATTACATGTAAAACCCAGAGATTAATTTTTATGAACAATAACCATTCACCCTCCACCGTGTCATTACTTGAGGTTTCACTTGCTCACTGGACGCTCGAAGGCCACTCTCTGCTGCCCCTCTGGCCTTTTCATAGAGGGCTGGTAAGAGGCTGGCCAGATAATCTGAGCAACAGAGCTAGATGGACTGGGCTCAAAACAGAAGCTCACCACTTACTGGCCATGTGATCTTGGGCATTCACTTATTCCCTCTGAACATCAGTTTCTTTATCGGTAAAATGGGAAGAACAAGTTCCTCCGTCTTTGGGTTTTCATAAGAATTAAGCAAATTTATACCTGCAAACCACAGAGTACCCTTAATGAGTAGCTACATCTATCTTCTTCCACATATATCAGATGTTTAGGCCTTGTTCTTTTTTTTTTTTTTAAAGATTTTTATTTATCAGAGAGAGAGCACAACAGGGGGAGCCGCAGAGGGAGAGGGAGAAGCAGGCTCCCCACTGAGCAGGGAGTCCGATGTGGGACTCGATCCCAGGACCCCGGGATCATGACCTGAGCCAAAGGCAGACGCTTAACCCACTGAGCCACCCAAGCGCCCCTAGGCCTGGTTCTCACGTGATTGCTGGATGCTGGGGCCACTGGCTCTGAAAGTCTGCTAAACCTTGTGGAGAGACAAAAAGGTGCTCTGAGAATGAGTCAGAACTCAGAGAACTAGACAGTCCCATACACTGGGTTCCTCTTGGCTCCCCACTGCCTGAGGACCTACCAGGTCTCAGCTTTCCACCTTTTGTCAAGGCAGAAGGACTCAGGCAGAGGCCATGCTGAGTTGTGGGCGTGCAGCTCTTTGGAACATGTACTTCTCTAAATAAGTCCAAGAAATCTTTCTCGCCATAAATGCTCATTAAATATATTTACAGATAGCTCACTGTCAAAATGTTCACCCACAACAATTGTGACTTATGAGAGAGAGCCACAAAGCCGCCCTGGCCTTCGCCCCGACCAGATCTTACTCTTCTGTTTGTTGGAACTGACAAGCAGGCCTCTCCCCTGTAACTGCCAGTGGAGATTCACCTTCAGATAATAACACCGACATTGCTACCACCCCCCCCCCCAAAAATGAAGTATCTGTTTGCTCAGGACATTGGTTTCTTGTATTACGATGCCCTTCAGCCTACGGTGAATGCCTCTCTGGTAGGTAATGCCAGGGAATGAGTCATTATACCAAGACCGTAGCGTGTCGGTTAAATAGCTAATGTTTTAAAACTGCTTTTTGTTGGACTTATAGCTGTTGCTTAAAGCACGAAACATCGTCTCCTGGCTACTTCACTGAAGAGCACAACAAAGGAATTCATTAAAGGTATCAAGAAGCCAGAGTAGGTGGGGGAACCACGTCGGGGTTAGCATCCTCTGCGGCCAGGACCCTGCAGTAGCCAGTAGGTAATGGTCACTTACAACTCTCGTAAGGAAGCAGGCTTCTGAGACTCTTTCACACACTCCATGACTTCCGCAGTGACCCTCTACGGGTCAGGCAGAGGAATAGTACCATGCCATTAAAGAACTGTGCTTCAGCTGTCCTTGTGGTTATTACGGGAAGCATGGGGACCGTGCAAACATCACATCTAGCCAAGTTTGCCTATTCATTTTTTTTTTAAAGATTTTATTTATGTGACAGAGAGAGACACAGCGAGAGAGGGAACACAAGCAGGGGGAGTGGAGGAGGGAGAAGCAGGCTTCCCGCGGAGCAGGGAGACCGACGCGGGGCTCGACCCCAGGACCCCGGGATCATGACCTGAGCCGAAGGCAGACGCTTAACGACTGAGCCACCCAGGCGCCCCTGCCTATTCATTTTCTTAATGATATCTTCTGAGGAGGAGAAATTTTTAATTTTCATGAAATATAATTCTTCAGTGTTTACTCTTATTTTCTGTTAAAATGGTGGATTACATAGAATATTTTTATCTTATTA
>NC_138385.1:11739509-11787705 GCF_054177405.1 Leptonychotes weddellii | reverse complement strand
TTAATGATATCTTCTGAGGAGGAGAAATTTTTAATTTTCATGAAATATAATTCTTCAGTGTTTACTCTTATTTTCTGTTAAAATGGTGGATTACATAGAATATTTTTATCTTATTACATTGCTAGGATAATTCCATTCAGTCATATGTATTTTCTTTTTTTTTTTTTAAAGATTTTATTTATTTACTTGAGAGAGAGAGCACATGAGCAGGGGGGAGGGGCAGAGGGAGAAGCAGACGCCCCACTGAGCAGAGAACCAGATGCAGGGCTCGATCCCAGGACCCTGGGATCATGACCTGAGCCCAAGGCAGACGCTTAACTGAGCCACCCAGGCGTCTCTAATATAATTCCATTTTAATCAGAAACATGCTCTTTAAGATTTCAAACTTTTGAAATTTACTGAAACTTGATTTATGTCCCTGTATAATGTCTATCTTGGTATACATTCCGTATACATGTAAAGGGAATATATATTTTGCAGTTGTTTGGTGTTTAATTCTGTAATTGCCAATTAGGTTAAGGTGGTTAAGAGTGTTCTTCAGATCTTCTATATACTTATTTGCTATCTAGTTATATCAGTTATTCAGAAAAGATGTTTTAAAATCTCTGATTATGTTTGTGGGTTTATTGTGATTTCTGTCTTTAATATAGTCAAATTTGTTTCATTTCCTTTTTTGGCTGTGTTTTAGGCACATGCAGAACTGGCATTCTTCCGTCCTCCTGGTGTACTGTTTATTATCATTAAGAAATGCCCTTCCTTCTCTCTAATAAAACTATTTGTCTTGAACTGTGTTTTGTATAGTCACTCCAGATTTCTTACAGTGTTGTTTATATATATTCTCCATCTTTTAGTTTTCAACTTATTTGTAAATGTTCATTTACAACATGTTCATCTTTTGTAGATAGCATATAGGTACATCTTGTCTTATCTGTTTAAACTAGTTTTTTACATTTTCCCTCAGCTTTACTGAGATATTGACATATAACATATGTAAGTTTAAGATTTAAGATATAAAAAAATAAATACGATTTGATACATGTATGTATTACAAAATGATTATCACAATAAGGTAACACCTCCATCCCCTCACGTAATTAGCAGTTTTTGTGGTGAGAACATTTAAAATCTACTCTCTTAACAACTTTCAAGTATATAGTACAGTATTGTTAATCGTAGTCACCATGCTATATATTAGATCCCCAGAACTTATTCATATTTTAGCTGGGAGTTTGTACCCTTTGACCAGTATCTCCTCATTTCTCCAACACCCCAGCCTCTAGGAACTAGCATTCTACTCCCTATTTCTATGACTTCGGCTTCTTTAAGATTCCGCATATAAATGAGAACACGTAGTATTTGTCTCTTTTTTAAAGATTTTATTTTTAAGTAATCTCTACACCCAATGTGGGGCCCGAACTCAAAACCCTGAGGTCAGAACTCATGATCCTGAGGTCAAGAATCACATGCTCTATAGACTGAGCCAGATGCTCCCAGTATTTGTCTTTCTTTGTCTGACTTATGTCACTTAGCATAATGCCCTCAACGTAGGTCTGTCCATGTTGTTGTAAAAGGCAGGATTTCCTGCTCTTTACTGGCTAAATAATATTTCATAGTGAGATATCTCTATCTATCTAAATATATATAGTGTGTGCATATATGTTGTGTATAGATAGATGATAGATAATGGATATATATATCTCACATTCTCTTTATCCACTCATCCAGCGATGGACACTTAGGTTGTTTCCATGTCTTGGCTATTGTGAATAATGCTGCAATGAACGTGGGGGTGTGTTTTTATCTCCTTTGGATATATACCCAGAAATGCGATTGCTGGGTCTTATAGTAGTTCTAGTTTTAATTTTTTAAGGAACCACCGTACTGTTTTCCATAGTGTCTGCACCAATTTACATTCCTACCAACAGTGCATAAGGGTTCCCTTTTCTCCACAACCTTGCCAACAGTTGTTTTGTCTTTTTTGATGATCGCCATTCTAACAGGTGTGAGGTGATACCTCACTGTGGTTTTGATTTGCATTTTCCTAATAATTAGTGATGGAGAGCATCTTCTCATGTACCTGTTGGCCCTCTGTCTATCTTCTTTGGAAAAATGTCTATTCAAGTCCTTTGCCCACTTTTACATCTGATTGTTTTTTTGCTATTGAGTTGTACGAGTTCCTTACATATTTTGGATATTAACTCCTTAACGTATAGATGGTTTGCAAATATTTCCCCCCATTCCATAGGTTGCCTTTTTACTTTGCTGATTGTTTCCTGTGTTGTACAGAAGTTTTTTAGTTTGATGTAGTCCCACTTGTTTATTTTTGCATTTGTTGCCCGCACTTCTGTTGTCATGTCCAAAAAATCTTTGCTAAGACCAATGTTTAGGAGCCTTTGAGACTTCTTAGAATTCTTTACCCAAGATCTTAATATACCTCCTCTACCATGGGGCTATCCTTTTGACAACTCTACCCTATGCACTGTGGGTTATGACGTTTTTCCACTCTGGCTGGTAGGAACACAAAATATTCTCAGCCCTATGGGACCTCTGGAAATTGTTCAGCCTAGTGCTTTACAGTGATTCTATTTCCTCTGTCTGGCAGTTTCCTCTCACGCATGCACAGGAGTAATAAGCCAAAGACTCAAGGGAACACCTCTGCAGATCTCTGTTCTGTCTGCAGTTTTCTCCTCTCTGGTGCTCTGCTCCATGATTACCAGTGGCACTGGCCTCCCTAAATTTTGATCTTTGACTTTTCAGTCCAGTTCCCCCTCTCTCTGCACAGTAGCTTGGAAGTACCTCCTGTCAATAGGTTGAGGGAATTGGAGGGATCATCTCATTTATTTCTCTTCTCTTTGTGATAATAGTCCTGTGCTGCCTGCTGTCCAGTCTGAGAGCAATTGATTCATGTATTTTATCAAGTTTTCTAGTTGTGTAAGTCAGGAGAGTAAATCTGATCCTTCATACTCTACCATGGATAATTGCAGAAATCTGTGATAAATTTAATGGGTTCTTGTTTCCTGCTGATCTTTTAAAGCTTTTCTTTCATTTCTTTAAGCACCATAAACATAGCTGTTTTATAGCTGATGACAGATAGATCCAATTGCTCAGGTGTTTGTTGATTATCATTTTTCTATTATTGCATAACAAATCACTACAAACTTAGTCACTTAGATCAACAACCAATTGTTAGCTCACAGATCTGTCAGAAATTCCGGCACAATTCTGTGCTCGGGCTTTCTAGGCTAAAATCAAGGTTTGGGCTCAGGCTGCGTTCTCATCTGCAACCGAGAGTCTTCTTCCAAGTTGTCATCGTTGTGGCGGAATTAAAATGTTTGCAAGGGTGGCACTGAGTTCATGGTTGCCTGGTCAACTGTCCGCTGGAGGGCGCTCTCAGTCCCGATGTAGTCTGCACTCCTTCCCACAGGGCGTCTTGCCTAGACCACCCAAGACTATCCGCGGTCTTCTTTACTTCTGGTTCAACTTTACCCCGAGGATATAACTGTGTGGTACGCCAGTTTAGAGTGGGTGGTAATCTATTCAATCTTTCCACCCTAGGAAGACCCTGCGATTTCACCATTTGACCCAATCTTTAGCTCTTCTTGTCTTCTTGCAGGCAGACTAGGCTGCTCCTGTCATGAGAGAGAGCACTGATGGGGTACTGATAATTTTTTTTTCGATGCCCAATCAGTCTTAAAGTAGAAATTCTTTCCAGAATCTGAAGTCCTTTTAAAACTGAATGTGCAGGGAAAATTATTTCTGTGGATCTCTAATTTCACTGTCATATATGTGATGGTATCTTACGGAGGCATTTTTTTCTTTCATAATATGACTTCAGAGACCAGTAATTCCTTCCACTTCCTGGTCACTCTAGGAAGTTGGGCAAAGATTCCTGACCTTTGGGGGAAAATGGTTTTGTTTTTTGTATTTCTCCCAGATCTTTTAAACAGGACATGGAACCCACCCCCAGCTGCAGAAGGAAGGAACGTGATAGGCAGGGACTGGGTACTGGATGCAACAAACTCTGTCACATCAAAAGGCAGAGGTTACTTTTGCCCTGGTTTTCCAAATTGTGATTCTGTCGTCTTTTTTGGAAAGGGAATATTATTAAGGGCGCAAATAGAAGGCCCTGGAATCATTTCTGCCCTCTTAGTCTGCAGGAATTTCAGACACCTTGTAGTTGTTAATGTGCTTGGGGCAAAATCACCCTGAAAGTCTGATTACACCTATACAGAAATTAAGGCCAGCACAAGAAAAAAACAACTATACAGAGATCCCATTTCTAACATATCATGTGTTGATAAAACCAGTCTTTATATTTTTCTGCTAAAGAGGTATTAAAATGGATGGACTGATACATCTAGTTTCATGTAGCTTTTATCGAGATTAGGAAGTGAGGCTAGGCTCTCTCAAAAGGTCACTGCAATTTTCTAACATAATTTGCTTTGATACCTCAAAATAAGACTTCTTTTGAATTGCGTATTTGTTTTTAATTTAATTTAATTTTTTAAATTTATTTTTTAAAGATTTTATTTATTTATTTGACACAGAGAGAGATACAGTGAGAGAGGGAACACAAGCAGGGGGAATGGGAGAGGGAGAAGCAGGCTTCCCACGGAGCAGGGAGCCCGAAGCGGGGCTCGATCCCAGGACCCTGGGATCATGACCTGAGCCGAAGGCAGACGCTTAACGACTGAGCCACCCAGGCGCCCGTTTTTAATTTTAGTACCTTATATTTGTTACTCTGCATGTGCATCATTAAGTTATACAGTTTTGTGTTAAAAAATGGAGCAAATTTAAAAATATGAAAATTACCTTTCAAGAATAATGATGTACCTCTAGAGAGGGGTTGTGATTCAGTTTTGTGTGTTTTTGAATTATTCTTGCCCAAATTAACAAACCTGGATCAGATTTTTTTTTTTTTAGCTTGAAGCAAACTTGGAGATCATCTATACCTAATTTCTTTTTTTTTATTTTTTGAGTTTTTTTTTTTTTTAATTTTTAAGTAATCTCTGTACCCAACATGGGACTCAAACACACAAACCCAATATCAAGAGTCGCCTGCTCCACCAAGCGAGCCAGCCAGGTGCCTCACTAATTTCTTATGTTACAGAAAACAGATTCATTAAAATTATATATGTAACCTGGGATCATACAGTAGTGCCTTATAGTCACTCTTTCCAGTGCTTTTATGGGATAATGAAATGTACCATACACAGCCTGCAGAGGATACCATTGCGGCCGGCCTATGATAACAAACTCTTGTACTAATTTGTGGAGCAACTATTTTCTTTCTGTGAAGCGAGAGGAAATCAGAGCAGTGACTACTTCTGCTATCCCTTAGCTATAAATTTAGCTCAGATCTTTTTTTTTTTTTCCAAAAGTCTATTTGGTAATTGTACAAAATCACAACCATTAGGGATGAGTCACTCTACATAGAAGCAAATTTGTATTGAGATTAGTTTATGTTAATCAAGGATAATGGGCTGACCATGAGCAATGACAGCAGCTAATGTAAATACACAATCAAGTTCTAAGAGTGGTGGTACTTTTCCTAATAAGCCAGTGTGTAATGAGACAGACTCCCTCAACCTCTGTGCTACCCTCATAGACCTGCCAATCCTTCAAACTCCCTAAGGCCTGTGCTTCCTAAGCTTTGACAGTATCTAGCAGAAACTAAAAGTGATTTCATAATTCTTTCACAAAAATCTTCCGGCATTTAGTGTCTTGTTAGGCACCTAACAGCAGATAAATCTCAGCTTCATAAAATCTGCCTGGTTGGCTCTGCCTCTAATGGAGATGAAACCAAAGAAAAAGACCACTGATTTCTGCCACCATCATGATTTCCTCCTAAATTATGTGAATATATTATTGTCATTCTGATGTGGACCCCTCTAGCTTTTTCTTTACGGACTTTTAGAGAATACTTACTAATAGACTCCCCTGGGAATGCAGTGGTTGTCTAATGATGACTCATTTTTCCATACAATCTCTGCTTTTCAGAATGCGTTTATTGCCCCCAATTCTACAAGCACCGCCACCCCCATTTCCTCCCCTATTTTTCAACCTCAAAGTGCAACAGGGACTTCAAACCAACATGCAGTTCATTTGATTTCACCTTGAATACATGTGGCTCTTTTCAATCTACCTTCTAGACTGTTTATGCACACACAATAAGTATCCCCAATAATGTATAATTTTGGTGTTACACTTATACAAATAATATTGGGCTGTACATCTTACTCTTTTCCTTTCCTTTTCTTTTCACTCAACATTATGTTGTCGAAATCTACACCAATCAATTTCAGTTTTTACTACCATATAATATTCCATCCTCTGCACATACCTTACTTTATGCATTTCTCTACTTGCAAACATTTAGATGGTGTCTAATACTTCTCTGTTACTAACAATGCTGCGATGAACATACTCCTACATGTGTCTGTGTGCCTGTACAGTAATTTCTCTGGGCTCAGTACTTAGGAGTGGAATTGCTGGGTCCTGGGAAATTCACATTTTTGTTTTCACTAGAAACTTCCAAATGTCTTTTCATAATAGCTGCATCAGTCTACACTTCTTTCAAGCACAGCTGAAGATTCCTGGTTACGCATATCCTTTCTAGCACTGTATAGTATCCATTTTTAAACGTTTGGGTTGTGAGCATAAAGTAATATAATGTTGCTGTTTCATCTTCTATATTTCTAATTACTAATGAAATTGATCATCCCTTCATACATTTACTACTCATTCATGTTGCCTTTCTGTGAACTACCTTTTCATAACCTTTACCCAGTTTTCTATTCTGCAGTCTCTTTGTCTTGTTGACTTGCACGAGTTTCTTATATATCTTGACCAACTATTCTCAATGGAGACAACATTCCTCCCAAGCGGACATTTTGGAAATTTGTGGGAGCATGTTTAGTTGTCCCAATGGTTGGAGGGTATTATTGGGCTTTAATGAGTGAGGGCCAGGAATGTTAGAAATCCCCCCCCACACACAAAATATTCCTTTATCCCTCCTAACTTTCAAATGTCTTGTCAGATACTCAAGGAGGTAACAAAGTTGTTTGTGTATGAAACATACTAGATTCTGAGTTCAGATCATTTTAAGCACAAAGTAGTCCTGAATTTTGTTCAGGAATGCAACTCCCTTTTGTTCATATGATTACCTAGGTTTGCTTATCATTTTGGAAAGGCAGGTAACCAATGGCAACAAGGCTCAAGAATTTGTGACTCCAATAAAATATACCTACATTAGTTTACATTTGTAGCTGCCCCATTCCTAGTGATTCTATGTCTACATGCAACTCTCTCTCTACTTCCTATGTCCTCTAATATATTTGGCCCCATCACTTACATTTTGAAACACGTAACTATTATCCTTTTATTTCCTCTGATATGACAATTAGGACATTATAATAATTACTTTTAATTATGTATGTTGGTGGATATATTATCTACAAGTTTTATCTCAGGGTAATACAAGGTGGTTACAAAACAATTTTTTAAAAGAGAACATCAGATCTCATAGGATTGAGATCCACTGTTCCAGATATTAATCTGTTTGTGTTTTTAACACTGTAAATGATTTTCCCCTAATATGTCCCTCATCATTTTTTGTCCGTGGTGTCTTCTAATGAATTGAGCCTTGACTTTTTATGTGGTTAAGTGGTACCCTTCCCATTATATTTTGTGCTTGCTGCATCTTTCTTAAGGAATCCTCTTGAAACCCAAAAATAAATGGATATTCTATATTTTCTTCTAATGAAGTTACAACTTTGCCTTCCATTGGGGGCTTTTTGTACATGGTGACAGGTACAGATTTCATTTCATTTTCTCAATACGGTAAGTCAGTTTTTCCAATACCACTTATAAATAACCTGTCCTTGATTTGATACAACTTTGTAATGTATTTTATAATTTGGTAGGGCGAGACCCTTCTTTGGCCTTCTTTTTTTTGGAATTATCTTGGCTATTTGTGGACATTCACTTTTTCCTATACATGTTAGAGTCTGTATGCCCAATTACTCCCAAAATACAGTTGGATTTTTGTTATAACTGCATCAAAGCTGCAGATCTTTTTGGGTAGAAATGGATACAAAAAGATGTTATATATTTCTATGTATTCAGGTAGTCTTCAAAGTCCTTTGTAATCATTTAAATTTTCTTCATTAGGTTTTGTGCTTTTGTAATTAGATTAAGTTTCAGATACTTTACAGTGGTGCCTACTATTATAAATTGTATCTTATTTTCTATTGTATTTTCTAATTGCTTATTACTGATCTAGAGAAATGCTATGGATTTTTATGTTGACTTGCGTTAAGCAACCTTTTTGAACTCTTCAGTTAGTTCTAGTGGTTTGGGAACTCTCTTCTACTTTCAGTGTAAATTAGAGGCTGGACAGGGAAGTGTCAGCCACCTCCTGCCATTTCTAGAAGGAGAATCAGAAATATTTTGGTGAATAGCAATAATGACTACCATATTTGATGATGAATATGAGATAATATATACCTTCAAGATGCTCTAAAGTTCCTTACTCATACCCACAAATAACTACAAAACAGGCAGAACATAATAAATGCCGAAGAGAGATGATATAAAGTACTGTGGGACTTTAGTGGAGGAAGAGATCTCTTTGGCCATGGTGCTCTAAGAGCATACTATTCCTTTCTATAACGGTACTCCCCTTACTTCCAGTTTGGGGGACCAAACTAATCTTTATGGGGATCATGCCCATTATCTAGACAGGAACTTCAGACACCTCACACTATACATAAGCACAAAGATTTCCAGGTGCACTGCACAGACAAGGTAAAGATAAATGTGAGATGAGGTTAGAGGATTCATCAGCCATTGGGCTCGATCTGTGACTTAGCTTAGAAGAGGAAATACATTTTTGGTTCATATAGTCAAATCAGTTCAACTGCTGTTACTGTGATTATTCTGGAGTCTCCATTTATTTCAAGTGGGCTTCCAAATAATGTGGACTCATATCTGAAATGTTTCCCACCAACACTGGCGAAGTGAAAGTGACTCTCACTGTAAACTTTTCAGGGATGGTAGTTAGAGCTTGGGCATCAAAACTGATTACACTTGGAAGCTTTCTATTTGCAGTACGAGTTCACTGAATTACTGCTCAATTCCCATTAATCATGCTCTGAGAACTTCTCAGTGGATTGGAATTATGGCATGTTTTATTTATTCATTTATCAATGATGGGGCTATTAGAATGTCAATTCCAAGCTCATTATATGTGTAGCTTCTTAGATGGTTTTGCTTTTGTATTTGTGGATTTCTAATTCTTTCATTATTTTGTAACCCTTGATAATCCTTAGCTGAGCTCCCAGCCAACTTCTGCTCCCCAGTTCTGACTGATGAGACCAGTTTACTTAGTCCAAATTACCCCGACCAGACTTGAGTGTACCCAAATTTCGTAGCTCATGGAATTCCAATCCCAGTCTCAGCATTCGCCTCAATTATGTGACGTCTAAGTGCCCAAGTCCACCTCTGACACCCTCAAATGCACATTCTTCTCAGTACTATTTGTCTGTGTATATGGTCCTAACAGAGAGATGCTCCAAGGAAGACTTCCCAGGAATTTCTACAGCCATTGTATTTGGCTATGGGAAAGCTTCTATTTATTAGATCTTTCTGTAACTTAGGGAAAAGGATGGGAGATTTAAAAGCTTAAAGGAACATTTTGAGGAGAGCTGAGAGAAATCACAGTTACTTTGTACTGGCAACAGTTTTGTTGTTCTCAAATCCTATGAACTGTCTTTATACCACAGGTTAATTGTTATAAAAAATTACTTATCACTAGTTTAGTTTCATTTTCTCTACTCATTCTTAGGTGGTGACCTCCCTTCTTTCACTGAGAAAATAGAAGAGAATTTACACATCCTTCTACCATCAAATCTACTAACCCAATTACATTGTACACACACTGCCTCGTCCTTTTTTCCTACCTGACAGCAACCTTTCCACCCTGGTACTGGATCCCTAGCACCCCTCTCTACTGTGTCACTATATGCAGACGAGAGTGATCTATGACAGGCAGAAAAAACAAACATGCTATAAAATCTCCCCACTAAAAAAGAAACCCTGCTTAGACTATACAAACCACCCTCCACACTCCTCCACCTCTGTGCTAGTTATCTATGGCTGTGTAACAAATTCCCCAAAACTTAGCAGCTGGAAATGACAAGGATTATCTCACAGTTCACCTGGATCAGGAAGTTGGGAACAACTTAGTGGGTGGCTCTAACTAAGGCTCTCTCATGAGGCTGGGATCGAGCTGCCAGCCAGGGCTGCAGGCCCGTCACCCATGGAGCTAAAGGATTCATTTCCAAGTTCACTCACCAAGTTGCTGGTAGGCCTTGGTTTCTCGTGGGCTACTGGACTGCAGTCCTTAGTTCCTCGCCACACCACTTGGTCCTCTCCAGAGTTGGAATGGCAGCTTGCTTCTCCCAGCGCCGGTGCTGAGAGAGACAGAGAAAGAGAAAGAGAAAAGCCAAGAAAGAAGCTACAGTCTTTATGTAAATTAATCTTCCAGAAGTGACACCCTATCACTTCTGCCGCATTCTATTCTTAGGAGTGAGTCACTACATCCAGCCGGAACTCAAGGGGAGAGGCTCACACTGGGGTGTGAATACCGGGAGTCAGGGAATCAGGGGAGAGTACTTCAAAGACGGACTACCACACTCCCCTCAAAGGTGTAGTATAGATTTACTATCTTCATTTTCTCACTTCCCACACCTAGAAGGTTTTTGCCTCCTCTGCGCTGTTGGAACAACTTTCACCTTGCCAAATCTAACGATCCGTTCTCAGTCCTTATATTAAGGATTTATCAACATTTGACAGTTAATCATATCCTCCTTCTTGAAACACTTTCTTCACTTGGCCTCTGGGACTCCACAGTCCCTTGGTTCTCCTGAGACCCCACTGGCTTTTTCCTTTTCAATCTCCTTCGTTGGCTTTTCCTATCTAATCTCTAAATATGGTATGCTCATTAGTAACTAAGCAGAGACTTCGGTGGCCACACACAACAAAGAATTTACTTATACTAGACACAGAACTTCAGAGAATTAGTTTGGGTAAGTGACTAAACAAGCAGACAACAGACAGTAAAAAACAACAAACCCCAGGGAGGAGGAGGAATCCGATTTCTGGTGTTGACACATTATTCTATATAAAATGCCCAGATTTCAACAAAAAGTTGTGAGACATGCAAAGAAACAAGAAAATATGGCCCACAAACAGGCAGAAAGTTGTCAATGGAAACTGTCCCGGAAGAAGCACAGATTTGCACTTCAGTAGACTTCAAATCAACTATCTTAAATATACTCAAGCTCTAAAAGGAAGTGTGGACAAACAACAGAAGGAAACCAGGAGGCCCATGTATCACCAAATAGAGAATATCAATAAAGAGAAATTAGGTATTTACAGCTATGAATTTCATTCTAAGCACTGCTTTAGTTCGTAAGTTTTGGTATGTTGCCCCAAAATGCCAGTGGTGCAATTGGTGAGTAGGGGTGGAGTTTGGGATATATTTGAAGGTGGAGTATAGTAAATTTGCTGAAACATTGGATCTGGGTATGAAGCAAGAGATAAAGCGTGAAGACACTGAGGATCTCTACCTAAGCAATATGGTTTATGGTGGTGCTGTTCAAGGGTTTTGTTTGGGGCATTTTAAGATTTAGGTGCTTATTTGATGTGAATCTGGGTGATATAGCCTTGATAAGAAAGCCTCCGAGTAAATCCCCCACAGGCTCCAATATTTAGAGATTAGATAGGAAAAGCCAACCTGAGCCAAAGGCAGATGCTTAACTGACTGAGCCACCCAGGTGCCCCTTCAAGCCTTCCTTTGAAGCTTTTTGGTTGGCCTATTGTTTGCCCTGTTACCAACTGCCTCAAACAGCTATAATTTTAAACAACTGCTGTAATTGTTTTCAACAAATACCTTCAAGAAAAGATAGCATTGGGTGAGTTTTGAGTTAGGTTAAATAAAGACAAGCCTCAGGAATGAAGTCTTCCAGGGTGTTTTATGCTGGTCTCAGCCTATCGTTAGTAATGCTATGGGCTAGAAGTCCATGGGGCCCTTTCCATCTCTTTCCCAACCAATGTTAGGACTGACCCTTGTGGTGCTTATTATTGAAAGCTTCCCTTCAGCAACAACCCTCAGCGAACACTGAAAAGTAGAGGTTTATTACTTATTTTTTAAAAAGATTTTATTTATTTGACAGAGAGAGAGGGAGAGCACAAGTAGGCAGAGAGGCAGGCAGAGGGTGAGGGAGAAGCAGACTCCCCGCTGAGCGGGGAACCCAATGCGGGGCTCGATCCCAGGACCCTGGGATCATGACCTGAGCCGAAGGCAGACGCTTAACGACTGAGCCACCCAGGCGCCCCGAGGTTTATTCCTTATAAGTGTAGGGAATCACACAGCACACCTAGAGCCACACAGCCAGGTGTGGGGGGGGTGGGCAGAGAAAGAGAGTGAACAAACGGGCTGGGGTTCTTTTACTGGGGTCAAAGGTCGAGCATACATAGGGTTTCATGGGCTCATTTCTGTTGGTGAATTTAAAACATTAAGAGCAGGAATTTAAAGGGTGGGGAAAAGATAAGTGGCCCAAATGCTCAGCTCCTGAAATCAACCAAGATCCCTCAAACAAAGGAGCCTCAATGCAGGGAGGTGGCCTGGCTCTTTGTCTAGTCACACAGCTGACCATGTATTAATTCCAGATAGCCCGACAGCCATCTTCCAAGTGGCTGCCTCTGCAATCAAAGCTTAAGTCAGGCACTTGCGTTAACAAAACAGAAAAAATACAACGCACGACTGTCAGGGCTTACACTACGCGGGGAACCCCAGATTAAACACTGATGGGAATGGGACTGTCCCCTCCAGTGGCTGCCAGACTATTGCCCTTCCCTTTGGTTGCAGGTTGTTGGGTCTCTAGGCTACTGTGGAGAAGGGAAGAGGGGCTGAGGAATACGGCAGGTTAAAATGCCGCAAAGCTCTCCGTCCTTAACCAAGATTCAGCTATTTTTCTTGAGTAAATGTTCCCAGATTGTTCCAAACCTTTGGTTAATTTCCAGAGTTCTGAAAACATTGATTCTGACAATTTTTGCTAGTGTTTTCACTGCTTTTATGGAGGAAAGGGGTTTCGAAGTTCCTTACTCCACTATTCCCACTGATGTCACCTAATTGCTGTTGCTTTGACTAGAATGTTCCTTCTGTGAATCTTTGAATGGTTGGTTACCTCGCTTCAGTCAGATCTTTGCTAACTAACATCATAACTCCTCAGAGTGACCTTTCTCATCTACTCCTTCTAAAATAACCCCATCACCCTACCCTGCTATATTGTCCTCATAGCCCCTGGCATTGTGCTATATATTTAATCATTGTCTTTCCCTCTAGCCTAGAGTCACTCAGTAATGATGAGGACTTTGTAAATTTTGTTTACAGTTTAACTTCATATAGCACTCTCTGGCACATAGTATAAGCTCAGTAATTATTTGTGGAATGAATAAATAACTTGAACTATTTAATTTATTCTCCAAAATAAAATATCTGGCTCAACCAAATCATTTTTCATAAAATAATATTCATCATTTCCTATGAATATTATTGTAGTAAGTACTAATTAAAATATGTAAGGTCTGAAAACATATGTAAAGAAAATAATAATTATCCACAGATACTCTTGTGAACATTTTGTCATATATCATATCAATTTCTTTTACAGAATAAAATTGTTTTATTACCTGAACACATCTCTATGGTGAGTGAACCATAATTTGTTTTAACTATTTCCTTATTGATGGACTTTTTAAGTTGCCTCTGATTTTTTTTAAGCTGTGATGAACATTTTTGTAGAAAATTTGTTTTTCATTTTTATGGCTATTTCCTAAGATTAAAATACTACAATTAAATTTTCGGGTCATGGAGGGGTATCTGGCTGGCTCTGTCGGTAGAGCATACCAACTCCTGATCTCAGAGTCATGAGTTTGAGCCCCACCACTTTAAAAATTAATTAATTAATTAATTTTCTGGTCATGGAATATATAAAATGTCAAATTATTTTTATACATATTACTAAATGTCCCTCAAGAGATGATTTTATTAATTTATACCCTGATCAACAGTGTTAGTTGGAGCTTTCCTATTCCCTCAAAGCTTTCTTTTTTCTTTAAAGATTTTTTTTTTATTTTTTAGTATTCTCCATACCCAACATGGGGCTCAAACTCACAACCCCAAGATCAAGAGTTGCATACTCTACCAACTGAGTCAGCCAGGTGCCCCTCCCTCAAAGCTTTCTAACCTTGAATACTTTTATATTTCAAAGCAATGTTTTATTTTAATGTCCATGTCTTTTTTTTTTTTTTAAGATTTTATTTATTTATTTGAGACAGAGAGAATGAGAGACAGAGAGCATGAGAGGGAGGAGGGTCAGAGGGAGAAGCAGACTCCCTGCCGAGCAGGGAGCCCGATGCGGAACTCGATCCCGGGACTCCAGGATCATGACCTGAGCCGAAGGCAGTCGCTTAACCAACTGAGCCACCCAGGCACCCCATGTCCATGTCTTTAAATACTAATAAAGCTGTGCAGTCTTGTACGTTTATTGAAAATATTCATTTTGGTTTTATGATTACTCACCCCTTGACTTTTTTTTAAAGATTTTCTTTATTTATTTGACAGAGAGAGACACAGAAAGAGAGGAAACACAAGCAGGGAGAGGTGGGAGAGGGAGAAGCAGGCTTCCGTGGGGCAGGGAGCCCGATACAGGGCTCAATCCCAGGACCCTGAGATCACGACCTGAGCCGAAGGCAGACGCTTAACGAATGAGCCACCCAGGTGCCCCTCACCCCTTGACTTTCAAATTTTTTTCAATTTTATTTTTTTATCAATTTTTCGTTATTGATAAGGGAGTATTCTATTAAGCAAATAATCCTTTATTGAACATGTAAGCTCTGTCTTGGTTCCTCCTTTCTATTTTACTGTAAATTTAAATTTTTTATTTCTAATGCTGCCAAATGTCATAATTTTACTTATATAAACATTAAACATTACTTGTGCTTAATTATCAATATATTTTTTGCTACTGTGAATAGGATTTTTGTACTTTATATTTTTGAAATAATAATATTGGTATATAAAAAGGTTTTGATATTTAATTCTAGTAAGCCTACTTCTTTATTCTATATAGCACTATTTCTGTTGTCTGTTTAGGAAAAGCTAAGAAAATATAAAAATGCTTATTCATATGAAAAAGTAAACAGCAGAACCTACCCCATCATTTATGTATCTATTTCCTAGGCAGATCCTCAAACTCTAATTCTCAGGATCAAAATTAGCATGTGGTTAAATGAAATACAGAGAGTATTTGCCCAACTGCCCATGTGTTTTCTGAAGATTGCAAGTTCTGGCTTCAAAATTTAATAGAACCACCTGCAATGGCCCTGGACTGAAAATACTCCCCCTCCTCAAAATCTGTAGCGACCCCATCCCTGGCCAAAAAAATGAAGCTCACATTCTTATCTTGCAAAAATACAATCACTATATACTTTCACTAATGATTTGCCCCATGCAGTTCCTTTCCTTTCTAATATTTTATCACAATCACTGTTCTATTTTCTGCCTCGCTCCTCTCCATTTTTTCATTAACTGTCACTTATTTCAAGTTCTTCCTCACTTTTGCTCTGTCACTCTTGTAATAAATCCACTTTTATTTTTCTTAACTATTAGTTTATTCTCTTTTCTTTCCATATTGATTATAATGTCACTTGAATATAACAATTCATTTATTCTTTCATTCGACATACATTTATTCAGTACCTAATCTATGCCAGACATTTTTCCTCCCACTGGGGATATGTCCCCAGCCACAGAACAAGACAGACAATAACTCTACCCTCACAGCAGAAAAGAGATAATGATCCAACGAAACCTTCTACAATATGTCAGGTGGTGATTTTCTTCATATCCAGCAGGGAAAAGGATATGAAGAAAAATCAAGCAGGGAAAGAGGATATTGAGTGATGATGGCAGAGAGGTTGCAATTTTAAGTAGGGTGGTTCAGGAAGGATGCTTTGACAAAGTAACATTTAAGAAGAGACTTGAAAGAAGTTAGGGGTAAGCCATGACAAGATCTTCATCTGGGGACGCCTGGGTGGCTCAGTCGGTTAAGCGTCTGCCTTCAGCTCAGGTCATGATCCCAGGGTCCTGGGATCGAGTCCCGCATCGGGCTCCCTGCTCTGCGGGGAGCCTGCTTCTCCCTCTGCCTCTGCCTCTCTCTCTCTCTCTCTCTCTCATGAATAAATAAATAAAATCTTTAAAAAAAAAAAAAAAAAAAGATCTTCATCTGGGTAAACAATGTTCCAGATAGAGAAAAGTGCTGCCCTACATCAGAAACGAGTCATATTTTCAAGGAAAAGGAAGAAGGCCAGTGTACCTGGTGTGGAGTGAGCAAGAGGGACAATTAGGAGGTAAGGTCAGAGAAGTAGTGAGGGCGGTAGAATGTGTATGACCTTGTAAATTTTTCACTTTTACTCTGGGCAAGGTGGGAAACTATGAAATAATCTTAATGAAAAAGGTGACATGATCCGACTTAAATTTTATAGTGATTACTCTGGCTACTAGGTGAAGAACTGGCTGATAGGGCAGGATGGAAGCCTGGAAACTAGTAGAGAAAAGGCTATAGTCTAGACAAGAGATGATGTTAGTGATGACTAGGGTGATTGTGGCAGAAGTGTTCAGGTTGGGGGTATATTCTGAAGATAGAACTGATAATAATTACTCACGGGCAGGATTTAAATTAGGAGAGAAAGGAGAGAAAGGGGATCAACAGTAGGGTGAAGTATTTCTCTGTTTTTGGCCTGAACAACTGGGTTAATGGCTTATCTATTAGGCAGATGAGGAAGTCTGGGGAAAGATAGGGTTTGGGGTGGAATAGGAATCGAGAGTTCTTGCCTTGTACACAGTAAGTTTGAGTTTCCAAGTAAACATCTAAGTGGAAATGCATGTAGCCAGTTCAAAATACAACGAATAAGTTCAGGGGTATGTCTGGGCCAGAGATGGAGTTTGGGATTCATCTATTTGTAGAGATGTAATTTAAAGCCACTGGGTGGATGAGATCACCACATAATTTTGCACATGAAGACAAGATCTCAAAGTCTGAGCCCTGGGGCACTCCAAGGCTATGTCAGGAAATCAAGGAAGACCCAGAAATGGACACAGAAAGGAGGGGCCCATGAGGTAGACAAACAACCAAGCGATGTCACAGGAGCCAAAAAAGAGAGAGAATTTCAAGGAGGGATTGGCTGCTGTGTTCTAAAATCTCTATCTCATTTATTTCTTATTGCATTGTCTAGAAATTCCAATAGTGATAACAACAGTTAAAATCCATTAAGTACTTAGTATGAATTAGACATGGATTAAGCACTTTACATGCATCATCCAATTTAGTTCTCATATTAATCTTAGGAGTAAGCAAAAATTATCATCCTCATTTTCAGATGCAAATCTGAGGGCCAGATAAATTATACTGCCTCCTTAAAATTTCATAGCTTGTTAAGCCTTGGATTTGTATTCGAACCCAGGAAGTCAGAAGTCAAAATCTGTGTTCTTAAACACTATGCCATTTTACCAAAGTAGTATTAATTATTAGTGATGTTAATAGTAGTCATTATTGGCTTCAAAATATCTTTTACATTTATGCATTGAGTATGATGCTGGCTGTTGGCACATATATGAGATGACAGAGAGACAAACAGACATAATCATGCTATGAAAATGTAAAAAAATGACCTACTTCTAATTTAGTATGAATTTTTATTAGGAATAAATGCTGAAAAAAGTTTTAAAAACCAGTTTGGGGCTTTTTAGGGTAAATATTGACAACATTATTTTAAAAAGTATATGGAAATTCAAAGGATCTAGAATAACTAAAACAAATTTCAAAAAGAATGAAGTTAGAGAGTTCATCTGATTTCACGACTTAAGATACAGCGACAGTAATCAAGACGTTGTGGTATTGGTATAAGGATATAAAAATGTAGATCAATGGAACAAAACAGAGTACAGAAATAGACCTATACATATATGATCAGTTGGTTTTTGACAAAGGTGCAAAGAGAATTCAGAGAAAGGACAGTCTTTTAAACCAACTGTACTGAAACAGTTGGATGCAAAACAACCTGATGCTTTTCTTGTACCATACATAAAAATTAACTTGAACTGCACCATAGAATAAATCTAAGATCTAAACCTATAAAACTTACAGAATAAGGAGAAAATCAAATTTGGAAAATTGGACTTAAAAGTTAAAAAGTATTGCTCTTCAAAATACATCGTTAATGAAATGAACATGCAAGCCTTAGATTTAGAGAAATAGCTGTAAAGCATACTGATAAAAATCTTATACACATAATATACAAAGAACTCTACAACTTACAGCTCTGTAAGCAGCTCTACAGTAAGGTACACAACCAAATAAAAATGAGCAAAAGATGTGATCAGACACTTCACAAAAGAAGGTATATGAATGGTCAGTAAGCACACGAAAAGATGCTCAGCATCATTAGTCATCAAGAAAATGCCAATTAAAACCACGAGGAGATACTACCACATACCATTAGAATGGCTAAAATTTACAAAGAGATGGTAAATGACAACTAGAACAGTCACACATTTCTGGTGTGAATATAAAATAGTATAACCACTTTGGAAAACAATTTAGAAATTTCTTATTATGTTAAACATACACTTATCATGTCTCAGCAATCCCACACATACATTTTTATCCAAGGGAAATAAAACCATATGTCTGTACATAGACTTCTACATGAATGTTCATAGCAGCTTTGTTGGTAGTAGCCAAAAACTATATAAGCAATCCAAATATTCATCAACTCATCAATGCAATGGAATACAATTAGCAACAAAAAGGAATGAACTACTGATACAGGATACATCACAGATGAACTTCAAAAAAATTAGGCTGAGCAAAAGCAGCCAGACACAAAGAGTACATAGTGTATTATTCCACTGATACAAAACTAGAGAAAAGACAGCATAATCTACGGTGACAGAAAACAGATTAGAAGTTACCTGGAGCTAGTGCCAGATGTATGGGTTCGGGGAGGATTGACAGTGATGGGATCATGATGGGACTTTGATGGCACAAAGACACTTTTTGGGATAATAGAAAAGTTCTATATCTTGATTGTGGTGGTGGTTATAGGAGTGTATCAATTTGTCAAAACTAAAAAAAGGGGCGCCTGGGTGGCTCAGTCGTTAAGCGTCTGCCTTCGGCTCAGGTCATGATCCCAGGGTCCTGGGATCGAGTCCCACATCGGGCTCCCTGCTCGGCGGGAAGCCTGCTTCTCCCTCTCCCACTCCCCCTGCTTGTGTTCCTGCTCTCACTATCTCTCTCTCTGTCAAATAAATAAATAAAAATCTTAAAAAAAAAAAAAAACTAAAAAAAATGCACACTTAAAGTTGTATTTTATTGTAGATGAATAACAGTTTGATAGACTTAAGAAAAAAAGATACTGTGTTTTGGCATCCATGGAGGTAATCTTATGGTTTTTCTTCTCAAATATTAATGCAAGAAATATATTAATAAACTTCCTAATATTTAATTCCTTGCATTTCTGAAGTAAAGCACATTTCATATTGATATAGTATTCATTTACTATCTTGCTAGATTTCAGTTTTGGGGTAGCATTCAAGGTATTTGCATCTATTTTCATAAAGTTGGTCAGTGATTTTGGTTTCCTATTATATTTATTGGATTTTAATGTCATGGTCATGATAACATTGTAAATCAATTTGGAAGCATTTTTAAAGCAGTTGAATACCAGGGATACTCATTTACTGGTTTACACACCTGGAAAGTGCAGTGATACTAGTTTTAGGCAATACTGCAGTCAGAGACAAATGTCATCAAATTTCTGTTGCTTTTTTTTTTTTTTTTTTTTTTAAGATTTTACTTATTTGAGAGAGAGAGAACACGAGCAGGGGGGCAAGGCAGAGGGAGAGGGACAAGCAGGCTCCCTGCTCAGCGGGGAGCCCGACATGGGGCTCAATCCCAGGACCCTGGGATCAAGACCTAGGCCAAAGGCAGACGCTTAACTGACTGAGCCACCCAGGTGCCCCCCTGTTGCTCTTAGTTCTACTTTTCTTTTGGTTGGTTTCACTTCAGGCTGATTGATTTGGTGACAAAGACGGTCCCCAGAACTTCGAGACACACATGGTCATGGCTACTGATCCCAGAGACTAAGAGCACCTACTGCCATACCACTTCAGGAAAAGTCCCATGGAAGATTGTGACCGCCTTAGCCCAGGACATGTGTGCATCCCTGAACCAATTATAATGGGCCAGAAAATGGTAGGCCAGGTCCAGGCCTGAGTCATATGCTCACTCATGTAGTGGTCCAAGGAAAGCTCAATCCCAATAGAAGCACATAAAATAGGCTCCCAAAAGGAACAAGTGGTTCTGTTACCAGAAAAACAGGAAATGGGAAATGTGCTAAGAACTCAAACATCGTATAAATTACACTCCTACAAATACACTTGCACTTCTTACTTCTCTCTCCCTTTTACTCCCTGATGTTTTTTCATAGTCTGGTATTTGAGATCAAGTTGGTTACTATTGAGTTAGATGTTTTTCTTGTGCATCTTTTCTGAGAATCATTTATGACATTTAAATTATCTTTTATAAATTTATTGAACCTGTTTATTAAATGACCTGGGCTCAGTAGGGACTGGAGGAAGCTCTTTGATGGTTTCTCACCACCTCCTGTTAAACTTGTTCTATCAGTGTATTCCTCCATCTCCTTAGAGAAAATATTGGGCATGTGCTATATCTCTTCTGGTCATCCTCAGGCAACAGAAAAATCCTCCAGTGGCATGTGGGTAATGAAGAGTCCGGTTCAGTGTAATATCAACGTCATATGCCAAGTTCTCCAAACAGTTTTCTTGAAGTGGTCCTGATTTGGCTTCAGGTGGGAAGAACGTTTCCTCTCCGCCCTCGTGAGTCCCCATGAGGGACTGACTATATACGTCACATCAAAACTCTACATTTGTCACACTCTTCAACTTCTCAAAGAATTCTTGGCCTCTGCTTACATTACTTAGAGATGAATGATGGACACACAGTGGTAGACCTAAGTTTGGGCACAAAGGCTTTGCAAGTCCTAATAGGTGACTTAGCTCCTCATTTTAGGATGCAGAGGTTTCAGGACACCTATTTATCTCAGCCTTTGGAGTGCAGGAAATGTCTCATTAAACAATTAGCTACATAAGATTCAAGTTATTTAACTGTATTTAACTGGTTTCAGAAGTCACACTTTCCATTTTTGGGTTATTCATTTTCATATATATGACTTTTGGCTGATGAAATGTCATTGAAGATAGATAGATAGATATCAGAAAGGGTATTTCAGTCATTCTCTCAGTTATGCAAAGGCTCAGAAAATATACCTATAATACCTTAACTGAGCAGATATTTAGCTTAAAACATTTCCCTCAAAACTATTTCCCAAAACACATTTTGTGAATGGAGAATACCAATTATTATTACATGAAAAAAGGGGGGTTATGGTCAAATTAAGTTTTTCTCCCACACACAAATGTGTGTGGCTTTTCCTTTTATACATCAGTTTGCTATTCAAGAGAATGGGCTGATACATACATTCAGTGTAACAGTTGATGGCACAGAATATGCAGAGGACGTTGGTGCTTTGGGAAGTTCCAGAAAGATTTTCATCTCTCTCGGATCACTTCCTTCTGTTTGGAAAAGCCACTGAGCTGTGGGACAGCGCTTTGTATTTAGATGTCTTTCAGCTTAGCCTCCATTCCAGCTCTTTGATGGTTCTGTCTGGCCTTGTTCCCGGGGCTGTTGTCAGAAATGCGGCCATCTGTAGAGCTGGCTATCTGCTTCTGGTAGCTCTGTGCATCCTGGAGCCTTCCAGGGTAGCTGCTTGTGGATACGGGGGCTCTTTATTGGCAAAAGGGGCTGGAAGAGGCTTGTTGCACATCGGCCCTAAGGCTCACCCTTGCCTTCCAAATGACGTGGTAATGGTTGGCTTTTTCCTTCATGGCCTCTACATGTAGCCACAAGTCTGTTATGTCTTTTCAGAAGAGAGAGACTGGGATTTGCACCTTTCCTCAGTCGGCTGACATGTTCATAATATTTAGAAGAAATTCCTTGAAATTTCTAGTGTGTGCATAACACTCCTACCTGTTTTCCAGAGATGAAACAGGTCCCCTGCCATCCTTTTAATTCCTTTGCTTATTCCACAGGCAGATATCTGGGAAGAGGAAGACACTTCTCTTCACGTTCCATCTTATGTAGAGTTCCTGAAGTTCACTTTATTTTTATTTTTTATTTTAGAGAGAGCGAGCAGCACAGGGGGGAGGGGCAGAGAAAGAGAGAGAAACTTCAGCAGACTCTGCGCTAAGTGCAGAGCCCGACGCGGAGCTCGATCTCACGACCCTGAGATCGCGACCCTGAGATCATGACCTGAGCCAAAACCAGGAGTCGCTTAACTGATGCTTAGGTGATGCTTACGCGACGCTTAACTGACCAAGCCACCCAGGCGCCCCTCTTGAAGTTCACTTTAAACATATGAGGACACATAAATATTCAGAAGGAAATTAACTATCTCAACTCCAAATGCAAATGTCCTGCTAAATGGCACTGGACATTGAATCAAATGCATCTCAGTCCAATCAGTGAGGTAATGCACTGGTCTGGGACCTAGAGGCTCAGTTATGAAGTTTGTGACCAAGGGTAAGGGAATTAAAATTTCAATTTCTCCATTTCCTTGTCTGTAAAAATAAATGTTTGGAGGAGAATATAGTTCTCAACCAAGACTATACAGAAGAAGAGTAAACTATCTAATATTGGTACCGTGAACTTCATGGGACCGAAGAGGGCATGTTTTCAGAGAGCATGAAATAGCAGACAATAAACTAAGATTCTTTCTAGCTCTGATATTCTACTACATCGCCTGCTTCCGTGTGTGACAAAACATTTCTTGAAATTACCACACTCTCATAAAAAATGGGCTTCCACATTCCCAAGAAATATATACATATAACCTATATATAAATTTACATATATATATATATATATATCTTTGCACACACACATACATATTGGCTATTTATTTTTAGTTTGGTGATTTTTATATTTTATATTCTACAGTGTTCATATTTTCTACAGGGCCATTCTTTTGGGGTTGCCAGAGCCTATTCCAGCGTGGGGGGATTCCCGCCGCACCTCAGTTCTGACACCCAGAGCTAGTCCACAGGTTAAGGGCTCCGTCCTACAAGCCTGCCCCACCCCCCCCCGCCTCCCCTACCTCCCCCATCTCCCCCGTCCCCCGCTTCAGACACCAGACGCAACCTATGCTTCTGACCAACAGGCTACAGGTCGGAGGTTCCAACAACCTCCTCCTCAGGTTCTTTCAATTTGCTAGAGCGGCTCACAAAACTCAGGGAAACACTTACAGTTGCCCGTCAAGGATAGGATAAAGGATATACCACCAATCCACAGCCAGATGAAGAGCACATAGGGTGAGGACTGGGGAAAGGCGCAGGGCTTCCGTGCTCCTCCAGGTGCACCGCTGACCCGGCCCATACTCTTCGCATTCAACAACCAGGAAGCTCTCTGAACCCGCTTCCTTTTTGGGTTTTTATGGAGCCTTCATTGCATATTCATGAAGAAGTCATTGGCCATTGGCTGATTCAACTTCCTGCCCCCTTGCCCCTCCCCAGAGGTTGGGGGGAGGGGAATGGGACTAAAAGTTCCAAGCCTCGAATCCCATAGTAGGTCCTCCAAGCAACCAGCCCCGCCCCTGGGCGGGTGGGGTCGAGAAGTCACCTCATTAACATAACAAAAGACACTTCGATCACTCTTATCACAGGACGTTCCAAGTGTTTTAGGAGCTGTGAGCCAAAAACCAAAAACATATGAGCAATTTCCTACTTCCTGTAAATCACAACATCACAGCCAACATATTACATATTTAATAATAAAAAAGAAAAATGATCATTCTTTCTCCATAATGACTACTCGTTTGGATAGGGGGTTGGCTAACAAAGACCAATGGGCTGCACAATATGCCCGTTAGTTTCCAAAAGGGATCATACAGCAGCAACAATCATAATGATAGAAAACACTAAGCTCTTATTTGAGCCCTGTTTTTGTTTTATACCTGTATTTTTGTGTTATATAATAGAGCGAACATTTCTTATTTGCCAGGTGCCAGTGCCCATTCTAAGCTCTTGGCTTTAATCTTCGTAAGAAAACTGTAAGAAAGGTACAATTATTATCCCTATTGAATGTCTTTAACATAACCCTAGCGCTGTGGAGTTCTATGTCATCAGAATGACACACCAGCATATGAACTAGCAGAGGGGGACCACATCAACCCAAAGAACACCAGTTCTCTGGTGACAGAGCATTTAGGAAGTGCTTTCCCTCTTTGTTCCCAAGAGCTGGGCGTCTCAGTTGAGTTGACTTGATTTGGAAGTTGTGAAAGTTGTCAGACCTATTTCGTTACTAATACCATTTCAAAGACCAAAGTGAGCTAATTATGTACTTTTTATAAAGTTTTTCAATTTTCGAAGTGTACATTGCACTGCTTTATTTATTTATTTGAGGATCGTTGACGCACAGTGTTACATTCGCTTCAGGTGTGCAACTTAGGGATTTGGCAAGTTTATACATTATGCTGTATTCACAAGTGTAGCTACCATCGGTCTGTCCCATTACATCCCTATTACAATATCATTGACTGTATACCTTATGCTGTGCCTTTTATTCCCATGACGTATTTGTTCCATAACTGGAAGCCTGTATCCCCCACGTCCCTTCACCCGTTTCACCCCTCCCCTCCCCTCCGGCAACCATTAGTTTGTTTCAGTTTTTATTATAATCACAACGTTGTACAAACAACACTATTAATTCCAGAATATTTTAGCATCCCAGAAGGAAACCCCATACCCATTAAAAGTTACTCCCCGGGCCGCCTGGATGGTTCAGTGGGTTAAGCGTCTACCTTCGGCGCAGGTCATGATCCCCGGATCCTGGGATGGAGCCCAATAGAGCCGCGTGTCAGGCTCCCTGCTCAGTAGGGAGCCTGCTTCTCCCTCTCCCTCTGCTGCTCCCCCTGCTTGTGCTCTCTCTCTCTCTCTCTCTCTCTGACAAATAAATAAGTAAAATCTTCTAAAAAAATAAATAAAAGTTACTCCCCAATCTCCCCTCCCCCCACTCCATGGCAACTATTAATCTACTTTCTGTCTCTAAGGATTTGTCTATTTGGACATTTCATATCAATGGATTCATACATCATGTGGCCTTTTGTGTCTGGCTTCTCTCAGCATGCTTTCAAGGCTCATGCACGTCATAGCTATAGTGGTACTTCACTCTTTTTACGCATGAATAATATTCCATTCTATAGATAGACCACATTTTGTTTATCAGTTCATCAATTGGTAGACATTTGGATTGTTTTTACCTTTCAGTTATTGTGACTAATGTTGTTGGGAACATTCATGTACAAGGTCTTTTGAGAACAGATATTTTCATTTCTTTTTAGTCTATACCTAGGAATGGCATTGTTGTGTCATATGCTAACTTTGTCTCAGCTTTTCGGGAATGACTAGACTTTTTTCCAAAGCGGCTGCACCACTTTACATTCCCACCATCAGTTGTATGAGGGATGCAAGTTCTTCGCATCCTCACCAATATGTGTTGTTATCTTTTGTTGGTTTGTTTTAGCCATTTTAGCGGGTGTATTTATTATAATTTCATCGTGGTTGTGATTTGCATTATCCAAATAACTGACAATATTGAGCATCTTTTCACGTACTTATTGGCAATTTTTATGGAGTCTTTAGAGAAATGTCTATTGAAATCATGTGACCATTTTTAAGTGGGGTTATTGTCTTTTTATTGTTAAATTGTAAGAGTTATTTATGTATTCTGATTAGTTTCCAGAGTTCTTAAAAAGTTGATTTAGGATTTCTGCCAGTGTTTTCATTGCTTTTATGGAGGAAAATATTTTCATGGGTCCTTACTCTACCATCCTCAAGGGTCTCCCCTAAGTATATACTTTGAATAATCAATCACTGGAAGAAAACTTGCAAACCATACATCTGCCAAAGGATTCATAACTAGAATATATTACAAACTTTTAAAACTCCAGGGTAAATTTTTTTTAAACCCTCTAGAAAATAAACAAAAGTCATGAATAGATATTTCACAAAATAGGATGCATTAATGGAAAATGAAAACATGAAAAAATGTGGAACATCATTAGCACTAGGGAAATGCAGTTAAAACCACAATCACATGTACCTATCAGAATGGTTAAAACAAAAAATAGTGGCAACACCAAAAGCTGGTGAGGATGCAGAGAAGTTGGATTACTATGCATTGATGACGGAACCTAAAGTAATGGCAGCCATGTGGAAAGCAGTTTGTCCATCTCTTACAAAACTAAATGTGATTATTATATGATTCAGCAATTGCATTGTTGTGCATTTATCCCAGAGAAATGAAAACTAATGCCCACACAAAATCTTGTACATGAATGTTCATAGCAACTTTATGGGTAATAGACAAAACCTGGAAATGACATAAATGTTGTTCAGCAGGTAGGTGATTAAACAAATTCTGACACATCTATACCAGGGAATACTATGCAGCAATAAAAAGGAATGCACTTGATACATGCAACAACTTGGATGGATTATTCATTGATTTCCATGATTATTGATTGATTTCAGTGATTGAGTATTATTATTATTATTGATACATGCAACAACTTGGATGGATCTCAAGGGAATTTGGCTGAATGAGAAAAGGCAGTGTCAAAGTGTGACATGCTGTATGATGGCATTTATATAACATTCTTGAAATAACAAAATTATAGAGATGGAGAACAGATTAGTGGTTTTTATGGATTTTATGGATGGGGCAGATGAGAGAGAAACAAATGTGACTATAAAGGAACAGTACAAGGGATCTTAGTGGTAACAAAATGGTTCCATATTGTGATCACTGTGGTAGTTACTTGAACCTACACAGGTTATAAAATTGCGTAGAATCACACACACCCATGAGCACATTGTAACACATTGTAAAATGGATGAATTCGGAATATGGTCTGTGGATTGTACCAATGTCATGTTCCTTGTTTTAATATTGTTTTAATACTATAATATAATAATTTAATACTACAGTTATGTCAATGTTTTCATATTGTACTATAGTTATGTAAGTTGTTACCATTGAGGGAACTAGGTAAAGAGTACATACGACTTCTCTGTACTCTTTGCATCTTCTATGAATCTATAATTATTTCAAGATAAAAGTATGAAGTGATCAGGGTAGACGCGTTTATTCTTACAGTCGTAGTGTTGCATGCAACTACATTCTGATAGCTTTCTTCAGAGAGAAGAGGTGGGAAGAGGTCAGGACTAGTCATCAGGAAATTGAAAAGAACCACAGTACATCCATTTGAGTGAATATCATGGCAGAAAGAAAGGTTCTGAAGCACCATCTTTTGGTACCGCTATCTTTTAATAAAGAACAAGGATAATGCAATAATAGAGAGAATTGAAAGAGTATAGGTTTGCTTATTTGTGTGTGTGTGTGTGTGTGTGTTGTTAAAATTTTACCCTGTAGACGTCTAATGGTGGATTTCAGAATGATAGTCGTTCAACCTCACTAAGGGTAGTTTTAGATCTAGGACATTCTCCCACTGTGTTTCTATTTTATTCTGCGTGAACAATTCTGGTTCTGAGAAAATGTAAAATCTTTGATGTGTTCTTGTGCTAGCAATGCCAGGAAAGTAGGGGTAGATGAGTTTTCCTTAAAAAACCCTACAGCCCAAGGGACTGAACTGACTCAGTTTCCATAATTGGTGGCAGAAACCCTACAATTTGCTATGATGTTGCTAACTTATCAGAATGTGGTCCTGTAACACATTGTAAATATTATATTACATTCTAGTCAGTAGGGTAATTTATTTGTAGACATACTGTCTTCCTCATGAGACTGTATTATTTTCCAGGACAAAGGCCATATTAATTTCATCCCTATATTCTGAGTGTCTACATGAGACCTGGACCTTAGGAAGAACCCAATAAATGATAAACGAATGATTGAGTATGGCAGATGAACTCATCAGTCTTGGAAGATGTTTATTCTTTGGTCCTCAGTCTTGATGATAGTAACATATTTCATCCTCTTTACCTTTTTGAGTTTCACTTTCAGAATGTGAGGTCCAAATATGGTCCAATAGTGGAATAGTTCTAGATTTCAGGCTAACTTAATGTATAAATAGACTGGGAATTGCCTAAGTGTGGTGTTTTGAGGGAAGGACTTCATTCAAACATCATTCTCCTAACAGATACCTAAAAGGCCTTTGTCTTAATCCATTTGGACTGCTGAAACAAAATACTACAGATCGAATAGCTCATAAACAACAGACATTTATTTCTCACAGCTCTGGAGGCTATAAGCCTGAGATCAGGATACCAGCACTATTGAGAGAGGGCCCTCCTCTGGGGTGCAGACTTCCCAGTTGTGTCCTCATAAGGAGGAAGAAATGATAATGGGTCCCTGTGAGGCCTCTTTTATAAACACTGATCTGATTCATGAACGCTCCATCCTCATGACCTAAGCCTGTCCCAAAGGTCCTGTCTTCTAACACCATGACATTGGCAGTTAGGATTCCAACTATGAATTGGCGGGGGGAGACACAAACATTCCAACCATAGGAGCCCTCAGTATAATTCTAGACGAGGATAACTGGTGTGTCCTTAAATACCATTGATTCAAAATCCCTTATTTTACAAACAAAACAACTGAGAGAGGAGAAGGGTCTTATCCTAGGCTATCAAACGAATGAGTGAGAGGGGTGCATATATCCCAAATTCTAATAAAATTAAAATCACACTAAGCTTCTTTCTACAAGGATAGGAATTTTTTCAGGGAACGATGAGCCTGGACTGAAGGGATGCAGTGAGAAATGTGTCATGTATAAAATGCGAAAAGGAAACTTGTCAGTTTACTAATGTCCATTTTGATAATAACTTTCTTGTTGAAGTCACAGTAACAGAACAAAAGAACACCTAAAATCTGCTGCCCACAGAAGTGTCAAGGAATAAAACCAAGAGAAAATTCCTGATCAGCATCATTGTTCAGGTCGTGGAGGACCCGAAGGTCTGACAAACTACTTGCTCAATGCTGAATAGTCACAGAATAACGAAGGGAACTGAAGTGGCTCTGGGAGCTCAATCAATCAACAGACCCAAGAATACTTGGAAAAGATAGGACCTATCGGTTAAATCATCTAAATATGAGCTGAAATGGTTATTGAAGGGTGAGAAATTTTAATGTAGTGTAGCTATTAAATAATAGGAATGGGTTTTACTTATGATCTGAGGAAACTCTTTATAGTTATGCCTTGTAGTATCTGGAAAGGCTGAATTTTATGTAGTCAAAATGACATTGTTGAAAGGCTCAAATAGCTACCAGATCACACATTTATTTATAAAGATGACTAGGAGATGAAGTGGCAAAGTTGGAGAAAGACCATACATAGACAAGCATCCAAGGCCAAATCCAGAGGTTTAGAATTGATCATACATTATTAAACAAGGGAATAATACAGCTTAAAGGATTGTTGGGAAGATTTTCTAGCCAGGATATGAAGGGGAGATAGTGGGAAACAATAACATTAATCTAGGTAGAATATTCCAGAGAAGGTGGCAGTAAGAATGGCCAAAAAAAAAAAAAAAGTGGAAAAGAAAGAGCAAATAAATACTTGGCAATCCTCAATGATTGGCTGAGTATGGGAGACAAAGAGGCAATTCAAAGACCTTGTTTGTCTGAACTTGAAGCTGGTAAGGATGACCTTACCCCTGATTTGGACCAGCTTGGAAGAGAGCCTAATGAGTTCAATCCTTTATTGATATGGAGAAATGTCCAAGTTTTAGGGGAATGTATACAAGGGTTTGGGCTTGAACTGGACTTAGCTGGAGATTCATTAATCAGCAATGATTAGTGTATACATGAGATGAGGTGAGCGCTTTGAGGGGACGGAAAAGTAGAAGGGCAGAAGACTAAAGAGTGAGGGACACCTCCAGCTACCAGTAAAGGACCTAGAATTTTTCAAAGCTATCTGGGAAAGAAGAACAAAGCTGAGGGAATTATTTATTACCTGACTTCAAGACCTAGTAAAAAGTTATGATAATTTAAATGGGGTAGTACTGGCATAAGAATCAATAAATACACCAACAGGACAGAATAGAGAGTCTAGAAATAGATTCACACGTACATGGTTATTTGATTTCTGACAAAGACACTAAAGCAACCTAATGTGAAAAGAAAGTTATTTTCAACCAGTGGGGTTGGAGAAACTGGATATCCACATATAAAAAAATATAACCTCAACTAGTACCTTACTTCATACACAAAAATTAGTTTGAGCTGGACCATAGATGTACAAAAAAGCTAAGAACAAGACAGAAAAACCAATAGTCATAAAAGACAAGAATTTATAAATTAGACTTTATCAAAATGAAAATTTCTGCTCACTAAAAGTCACCATTAAGAAAGTTGATACAAGGGCGCCTGGGTGGCTCAGATGGTTAAGCGTCTGCCTTCGGCTCAGGTCATGATCCCGGGGTCCTGGGATCGAGTCCCGCATCAGGCTCCCTGCTCAGTGCAGAGCCTGCTTCTCCTTCTCCCTCTGCCATTCCCTCTGCTTGTGCTCTTCTATCTCTCTGTCAAATAAATAAATAAAATCTTTAAAAAAAAAAAAAGAAAGTTGATACAAATCGATAAACTGGGAGAAAATATTCACAAATCATGTATCTGACAAAGAAATGGTATCTAGATTCCATAAAGAAATCCTAAAAGTCAATAATAAAAAGAAAATGCCATATAAATGGGCAAATCGGGGGAGCAAACACTTCACAAAGGAAGATGCATGAATGGCCAATAAGCACATGAAAATGCCCTTGCCATTACTAATTATTAGGGAAGTGGAGATTAAAATGATTAAAACCAAATGTGACACCATGACACATATACCAGAATAACTAAAATTAAAAGGACTGGATACACCAAATGTTGACAAGCTTATTATTTTTTTTTTTTTAGAGAGAGAGAGAGTGAGAGCATGTGCATGTATGAGGTGGAGAGGGGCAAAGGGAGAGGAAGAGAGAATCTTAAGCAGGCGCCACGCCCAGCGCGGAGTCGGAGATGCAGGGCTTGATCTCAAGACCATGAAATCAGGACCTGAGCCGAAATCCAGAGACGCTCAACCGACTGAGCCACCCAGGTGCCCCAACAGTAGCTTATAAAATGAACCATACACCTACCATAGGGCACAGAAAATCTACTCCTCAATATTTACCTCAGATAAAAGTGAATATATCTCCACAAAGCCCTTGCATAAGACTGTTTATAGCAGCTCTATTCAAAACAGCTCAAATCTGGAAACAGCCCAGGTGTTGTCAACTAGAAAATGGACAAACAAGCGATGCTATATTCATGTTGTGGAATACTGCTCAGCAAGAAAAAGGGACAGAATTCATGACAACATGGGATGGATCGCAAAAACATTTTCCTGAGCAAAAGAAGACTTACACAAAGAGCACATGTGGTATGATAATATTTGGAGTAAGTTCTAAAACAGAAACACGTAATCTAAGGTGAAAAAAATTAGACCGCTGGTCGCCTGTGGATGAGCATTGACGGGGAAAGGGCATAAGGGAATTTTCTGTGGTGGCGGAAACAGGTCTACATCTTGATAGGGGTTTGTGTTCCATTGTGTATGCATTTGTCAAAACAAATTAATTGATACACTTAAGAGGATTTTACATGACCTTATTTGAAAATTGTAGCTCCCCTGACAAGAAGTATACAAATATCATGTGTGCATATTTGCGTGTATGCATGTGTGTGTGACAGAGACGGAGGGAGGGAGAGAGAAAGGCCATTTTAAACCATTTTGGAAATCTGGGCATTCCAAATAAACTGTATTCAAAGGAATAAAAATCATTAAACTGCAACATTTTGGATAGAAAAAATTTGAGGGAACTTGGCCTTTCATCATCTTGCTGCCTTGTTTTCTTTTTCTGTATGATTGTAGTGGCCAAACGACCCATATTGCTTGACAAATTCTTTTCAGAGCGAACAAACCCGTTGTTATTAGTCCACTCCAGTCTAATAGGCCGGGCTGTGAATCATAGACTATTTCCTTCGATTTCTGTCTACCAACGAGACTAATTTACTCATTGGGTTTCTACATAACAGAGAGCAACTGTTGCAGAGACACTCCAAGAATCCAGACCTAGGAGGCTCACAGTCTCCTTCAGGCGATGAGACAGCAACAGGATGAAACATTGTGGGGAGACCGTTCTTTTCCCAAGCATCACTCGCATACCGGGGGCCATGACGCCTATTGCCCGGCTACACCAAAGTGTTTTCTGGACACTCTGTGCTATTTCATGACTCTGTGCCTTTCCCTAGAATGGTTTTTGGCCTAAAGTTTTCTCCACTACCTTTCTAGCTGTTGAATTCCAACTCCACTTTTAAGACCCAACTAAAAAATTAACTCCTCCTTGAAACTTTTCGTTTCCCTAATCAACTTTGCCTTCTCCGCTGTGTTCTCCTGGGACCTTGATTGTATTCTATAGCATTTACCAAAAGCTGACGACATTTGGTATCTATCTAGTATGCTAGACTGAGAGTTTCTAGAAAGTAGAACCTGTGTATTTGGTTTCTAGCACAGTTTAGTCACATGATATTATACTCAATACAAGGAAATTTGAAGATCTCTTTACTGAAACCTCTGCGAGTAGGGAGCAAGACTAATTAGTGTCCTGCCCCACAACACACACACACACACACACACACACGTGCATATGCACACACACGCACACACGCACATACACACACATCATAGGGCAGTGTTTTGTGTGTATTTGGCATTCAGTGTGTTGGTTAATGTAAATGATGATGTGTTTTGAAATGTCTCTAAAGCCCATGAAACTCAAACATTGTGCCAACTGTTTTGTTCAGCTGTTTTACATTAAGGGAAAACTAGTTTAGCCAGGCTTTGAGAATGAATTCTTTCTGGTTTTGCAATTTTTAAAGAAGAAAAAAACACTTGGGTAGTAATCATCTAGTTTGTACAAGGGTATTAGTGACAGAGGTTTACATACGTAAGCAATGTAGAAATGAATAGTTATTTCCAACTGGAGTTCCACTTTATTAATTCCAATAAGGAAATAAAATTCCCCCGTTGCTAAACCCCAGAACATCTCTTTTCCTGCAAGACCGACTCAGTCTCGATCCATTTGTCCTTGCGCGAATGCTTTATCCCAGCCTCAGTTACTTGCTGTGCGGTATTGACAGTTTAGAAGGTGATAAATATCCACTGAGCCAACAAGTGGAGCAATTGACTTAAAGCAGCTAAGCTTTTACTCATCCGTCGCCCTTCTATGTTTCACTTACTCTAATTGTTAACTTTACAGAATTGCAAACAAATTATTGCAAGAGCACGCACAATTATTCCAGGTACAAAATGTGCACATGGGTGAGCATGTTGAGGGACAACCCTGGCCAATCCTCCTGGCGTATGTGTCATCGCTGGCAGGATGGCTTCTGAAGCCAGGGAGCCCTGACTTTTTAACTTGGCTGTCCCAGGCTCCCTCCTGAATAGACCTATGTTCATCCTCCCAAAGGACAGAGCATCTCTGAGATCTTTGGGAGGCACATCTACTTGTGTGTGCATGTGTGGAGTGACTGTGTGTGTGTGTGTGTGAGAGAGAGAGAGAGGCAGAGTATCTGAAACACAAATTAATAGAAAAAGAGAAATTGGATTGATATTTGGTTAGTTTCAAAATCCCGTACTGAAAACCGTCCATGCAGAGTGTTCTATAAAGACTTCCTGCACAATGACAGAATTGCAGCTGTTACAGACCTCTTTAAGAATGCCCACATAGAAAGTGGAACATCCCCAAAATGGTGCCATGTGCTTTTCTGTATTTTTTGTTAGAGTAAATGTGATGAAGAAAATACCAGACACTTGCACTCATGTGATATTAGCAAAAGGCCTGGTTGATTTGGCAAAGATTATTGTTCTCTGTGCAACAAATTCAAACCAACATTTAAAAAGCAGCATAATGTTTAGGAGATTGAAAAGGTCCAGGATAGGGGCACCTGGCTGGCTCAGTCGGAAGAGCAGGGGACTCTTGATCTCGGGGCCGTAAGTTCAAGCCCCATGTCGGGAGTAGAGATTACTTAAATAAATAAAACTTAAAAAAAAAAAAAAGAAAGAAAAGGTCCAGGATGGTCTATGAAAGAGTAATACCCAAATGCTGTTTCTCTAAGTCTGGATTTTGCTCTTTTCTTACTCATTTAGAGTGACAAAGCAGCCCTGAGTTAGAGACATCCTGTTGTATGTACTACAGCTTGATAGCATTCCCAGTCCTTAGGGGGAAAAGGCTCAACCCAAGGTGACAGAATGAGCCAGCATGGCAGCCTGGTGCTTTCATTCCAGGGTAACTAAATGCATCAAGCCAAACCCGGGGACCCCATCTTTGCATGCAGAGTGATAAAAAGTATGAAAAGTCGTCACTGTAAATACAGTTCATAATTTGGGGTGCTAGTGACCTGCCCTAGCTACAGTTCCCTACTGTTTTTTTATTTTTATTTTTTTTTAAAGATTTTATTTATTTATTTGACAGAGAGAGAGAGCGAGAGAGGGAACACAATCAGGGGGAGTGGGAGGGAGAGAAGCAGGCTCTCCGCTGAGCAGGGAGCCCGACGCGGGACTCGATCCCAGGACCCTGGGGTCATGACCTGAGCCGAAGGCAGATGCTTAACGACTGAGCCAGCCAACCAGGCGCCCCTCCCTACTGTTTTTTTTTAAGAGTAGGCTCCACACCCAGCGTGGGGCTTGAACTCACCACCCCGCGATCAGGAGTCGCCTGCTCTACTGACTGAGCCGCCCGGGGCCCCTCCACTGGTTTAGGGACTGGCAAGTGGCCGCTGCTCTAATCATTACCTAAAATGTAGCTCTGGGCAGAGGTTGGAAGAATTTTGAGAAGCATGATAGGAAAAGCCTAGACCGCCTGGAAAAGGCTGTTGGTAGAAATATGGACATGCCAGTGAGGGCACATTTCAGTCTAACCTGTGAACAGCACGCTTCGGCTAGAGGAAGCGTCTAAAGCACATTTGAACGTCACCGATTCAAAATGGCTCTCAGCGCTGCTTTTTGCCTCTGCTTAGCCACAGACTGGTTATAATCAGCCGGTTCAGATGGAGAGGTGATCCCACTAGAAGTTCGTTTCCCCCCATGGAGTTCGTTTCCCCACTTGGACAACGGCTGCTTGGAACATCTGGAAACTGGTAGCTGGGGGCCTGTAACAAATTCTTCTGTGAACTTGACCAGCTTATGGCCGGCACCCCGTGCTGCTGAGGGAGGTGGGAAGAAGCACGAGAGCTCCCTGCTCCTCTCAACCCTTCGAAGGTTCCTTGGCAAGGAGTAGGCGTTCTCTGCAGATACGAACACAACTCCTGAAGGAAATAGCATTTGTTTTGCTTTTAGATACAAGTAGCTTGAAGAAAGTGATGTCTTTCCATGCTGTCCCCCTCGGCTCCATCCGTATGTATCGGATACACACTCAGAGATCACGGACACATCATGAAATCCAGGGCTATGCCACGGAGTGATGGCCCTCAGACCGGGCTGGGCGTCAGACTCTGCGGATCCCCAGGCCTAGCGGAAAACCGTGGCAGTGGACTAACAGCACACGTGATCTAGGTGCCTGTGACAAGCTCAGGGGTCCCCACTCTGCCGCAGTGTCCGTGTGCGCTCTCTGACGCTATGGTTGTGGGGCCAGATACATTTCTTTATCCCAGTATTTCTCAAAGTCAAGCCGGCTTCCTTAACACGGGGCTTCTTAGAAACCAGGGTGCTAACACACCTTTTGAATCCCAAAGAACGGAAGAGAGTATGTGAGTGGTTCTCGAGGAGTGGTTCCCCACGGCCGGCAGCCTCAGCACCACCCGGGAATTTGTTAGCGATCCAAAGTCTTGAGCCCGCCCCAGACCTACTCAATCGGAGACTCTGGAGGCGAGGTTTGGCAACCTAAGTCTCACAGGCCCTCTAGGCGTTTCTGGTGTGTATTAAGGTCGGAGAGCCGGGTCTTTGCAGTGTTTTCCAAAACTGTTCTTTCATCAAGCATGTAGCAGGGCTAATATTTTCTACCATCGAAGTGTGTGTGTGTGTGTGAAGATGTGTGAAAGTCTCATCACTTGTAGGGAGGTTGTTTTGATGGCTACTGAATTATTGATGTATTTAAGCACCACTTCCTGTTAAAAACAACTTGAAATGGCTCAAAGAGAATGCTGGGAATAACAGATCCTTCCTGGGTATTGTGACCACTTTTTATTTACGCCAGGCTTCCCTGAGACACCGATGTTCTGATTTGTTTATTGCCAGCAGACCTGCGCTATTTCTGAACGATGAGAAAGCAAAAAGCAGCAACCAAAATAGTCAATAACCAAACCTTAAAGTCCTTGGAACAAGGAGGAGACAATGTATTACTTTTCTCTACCGACTGAAAATTCACAGGACTTAATAAGGGGCGGGGGTTGAGTGGTTCGGCTCATGGTGCGCAGTACAAAGGCTCCTGAGTCCGAGCGAGGCAGGCAGCCTCACTTCCTGCACGGAGACTTCAGAGCTCAGGCAGGAGGAGGCAGGATAGGGTGGGGGGTGGGGGGGCTTAAGATGCAATGCAAGATGACGGGCCCAAACATCTCAGGAACCGGCAGCCTCCCCTCTGTGCAAAAGCAGGCTGCCCGGGGCCCCAGTAACTTTGACGGATGCCCTGGAAAGCACCAGTCAATTCTGTTTTTACCTGTTCTTCCACTCTTTCCTTCATAGATTGACCATTGACATTGAAAACGCTGACACTTTCCTTCGGCCTTTGGAGGTGGAAAGGCCCTTAGATATTTAGTCCTGCGCCTTCTCTCCTCCGGGAGAAATGAGCACCCGAGAGGGGACCTGACTGTGTGAATGGCAGACAGGATACTAGAACATGGGTCTCATTTGTACAATTCCATCACTGAATGGGAATGAGAAGTCTCTGTTCCAATCTGAAGTCCGAGTCCAATAACTAGTACAACAGACACACTTTACAAGAGTATTCATGTGAATACTAATCTCTAGACTGTAGACTGAGGGCAGTGAACCTTACATACATAAGTCAATGTTTAGGTCCAGTTTCTATGACAGTTAATGGCACGTGACAAACAATAAATAGGCGTTGAAGGATTTTTCTTTGAATGAATATAAAGAGTTTATTCGGTGCGTATTTGGGTATACAACAACAAATATTAAACAACTTTTTTTTAAACTTTTTTTGTGCACAGGACAGAAGACTGCCTGTACATGCTATGTCCACTTTTGGAACACAGATTTTAACAATTATTAATGCACAAAATCTTACATATCATGCAACTCTATGCCAAGATTCCAACTTTCTTCCATGCAACAGATATGAAGATCTAAATGGAAACCTAGCTAAGTCTTAAACACTTTTCCAGAAGCAAGTATAAGTATATGTTGTTTAGGGGTAACCAGTCTTAACATTTCCTTGTACACAATATTCACATGCCAAATACAACGACAGGAGGACTCGTACATATACAGATAAGACATTTCTTATTTTAACAACACAAAAGACGACATCACAGCTTCACAGTTCCTGTCTTTATACAAGAAGCCACAACAATAGTTTAACATGATAACACAAATGGAATTAAGAGAAATCTACACTTGAGGATAATCTTTTTTTTTTAAGTAATCTTTACTGACTGGGGTTGACAATACATCTCAATTTCTATGCACAGAATACAGCACAAGAACTTGACCAGAATACACTACAAATCTAAAAAAAAAAAAAAAAAAAAAATTGGTAGAATCACAAGAACACTGTTACCTTGAGCCTGAGATGCCAATTCAGATTCAACCCTGAATTTGGTTGATTTGGATTAAGTGACAGAGTCAATAGAACCATTGAATTTCAGAAATCATAAAGTTGCACTATACCAAAGTAAAGAGTACATCTGAATCAAGCGTAGATAGAAAACATTAAGCCAAGAAAACAACACAGGTCACATCATTTTGTTTGCCCCTACAAGACATTTAAGCAGTTAATTTTGTTTTGTTTTGTTTTGTTTTGTTTTTGAAGAGCAATTGTGGTCTTTTAACTTTTCTTGGTTGGAGAGCAAATTTTTATCAGCATTAGTGCTGTGAAATGTTTTTGGCTTGTCATCCCCAAAGCACAGGTGAGATCATGAGAAAATTGGGCAGTCCTTCTCCAGGATTTAGTTCACTGATAACGCTTGGCATTCTTTTGCGCAAGCTCAATCGAAATTATGGGGAGCTAGTATGGATGATAAGAAGGTGTCAGGGCAGAGAGACTAGTGAACCCTGCCTGTCTGGTGAACGTCATTGACAAATGTGAACTTTTGGGTGAAGGACTGCTAGAATTCAACAGCACCTGGAGGTAAGGTTCTGTTACAGAGCCCTTGTTTTGCCCTCACTGGCTACGTTGATTCGTTGTGGCTCATGGACTTGCCTCCGTTCAGCACGCCGGAGACACTTCTGCTCTTGGTTGGGGTCCCGCTTCCAGACCGGGAGAACTCTGTGAGGTCGTGCAGTGACGGCTCCTTGTACATGGCCACTGGAAAGCAGAGAAACACCGAGTCAGGGGCCTTCGCGTGCGCACCCCGCGTTGGCCCTCAGCTTGTCTTCTGGTGACTAGGCTTCCCTGCTCTAGGCCGAACGCGGAAGACGCTGCTTCCAAGGACTCTGCTGAGAACGTACTGGCTTGGCTTGAGCAAACTCCAGTCTTTGGCACGGGGGTGTGCAAAGAATTCTAATGCCTCATTCCCATCACTTATGGTTATATACGTGAGGGCGTTAATGAAAAATGCATTTAATAAAGCTCTTGGAATCTTAAATAGAATCTACAGCATGCTGTGCAAGCCAAATATTAAAATTTTAAAACACTGATTTCTATCATGTTCAAAAGGATACTCTCCAAGAGCCTAAATGTTTAGTGCATGTCTTAAGGCAATACGTGGTACATAGTACTGTTGTTGTGCTGTGAGTAACAATACTAGCGGACACTTACAGAGCACCTACAACGTACTAGACACTATGCTAAGTGCTTCACATGCATTACCTCATTTGATCCCCCAAAGAATCCTATGACTTGGGTGCTTTAGCCATATTTTACAGGCGAGGAACACAGGTCAATAATCCAGCCATGCCCACCCAGTTAGGACAGAGGGGAGTTGGGATTCGAATCCAAGTAGTTTGGCCACAGAACACAGGCCACGTTGAGCAGTGCTATGTGGATCCGATGGGGCAGTGTGTTGCTGCTCTCACCTTGATTCTAACCCCAGGCCAGTGACCTCTTGGAGGTCTCGCTCGGCTTTGCCCACATCCTCTATCCCTTCTCTACCACATCTCAGCTACTTCTAACATCCTTATCTTCTGCACCCCATCTCTCTCCCTTACCCTTTCCACCTTGACTGCAAGACAAACTAGGAATGGAAACTGTTGGGACAGTATCGCTGGGCCGTTAAAGAGGGGCCCAAGGAGCTTCCCCGTAAGTGTTAAGCATGCAGACATTTGAGCATCTGTGTTTCTGTCCAGGAACGACTTTGGCAGGATTTGGGGTTCTTGGCTGTCCTGGGTTAGCAGTCAAGCTGCTCCCACATAAGCAAGGTGTTACTATCTACAGATGTACTATGGGAAAATTAAAATCAGAAGATTGGATGCTATTGTCAATGCTTAATGTTTTAAGTGTTATAAAATGTTACTAAATTTCTGTATAATTGCGTTTAATGGGGAAGAATTACGCTCCACTTAAGAGAAGCATGATGAAGGATTGAGTTAAGTAAGGGTACTCGTCTAATCCACAGTTCCTAGCGTGTCAAGTTTACCTTTGAGTGGTTTGGGCAGAAAGTGAGCTGCAGGCTTGTTCTTCTTCACATGGTTTCCTTTCATGATCTCCCCTTCTTTGTTCAGACCCAGATACCACCCTCGGCCGGACTGCTGTTGGCGGTATATCATCGATGAATACGTCACGTAATAATTTTCAAACACCGATTCTTTGAATTTGCACTCAGGTGTAAAATGTTCCTGGCAAGACAAGTAAATAAACCAAAGCTCAATATTTATAGCTCTGAACTTCATGGAGAACCCTGTGGTATTGTTCTTCAAGAGTCCAGGACATACTTTGTTCAAGCTTGTATGACTGGTGCTCTATTTTAACAGCATAAACTATTACCATTGGAAACCAAGACTATATATAACATTTCATATGATGCTTTGGAAAAAGCCCTAAGTGCGAGTGCCACTGATCAATGATTAGCTCTCTTTGTAATAAGATAATGGAAAAATTACAACGAGCCACATAACTAATATATTGGATAAATGCAAGAGCTAAAATTGAAAAGACCAGTATAAAGCTGTCACATGGAGCTTTGTTCCCTTTGGGATTAAATATGAGAAAATAAACATTTTGTCCTTCTTAATTTTCATAGGTTCTCCAGTTACCATACACTATAATTGTCAACTGCCCGAGGCCATTACTGGCTGCCGACGTTTCTAAAAGGATGCTACAAAGAAAGGCTACCTTTTGCTTTTAGGTCAACCAAATTGATTTGTCTTTTAATCATTGGACCTTGACTTAAAAAAGAAAAAAAAAAAAATTCTCCGCTCGCCTCATCCTTGCCTTACAGTAATGTTTACAAGCCAATCAATAGAGAAGCAAGGAATTTACAGTAATTCTACAAGCAGACATGAGAGAGCAGCCCAGGGGACTCTGAACCCTGGAATGGGATTTCTGCCATGTGCTTGGCCATGTTTCCCTTGGACCTGTCCATACAAATGAAGGGTTCCTGATCCAACGGACTATTTCAGAAAAAAACCAACACAACAAACAAACTGAAAACCTTCTTTCAAGTCTTGTGGATTTGTGTGTATGAAATAAACAGCCATCAAAAGTGGCCATTTGTGAGCCAAATGAAACGAGCAGCAGATTCTAATCTCTACGGAGTCCACGGAGTAGCAGTGGAAGACAAGGAGAAGAATGGCAGCTGAACGACATGTGAGGAAGCCATTTTAGATATTTGCCAATTTGCTGAGATGTTAATCAGGAAGAATTTCTCATAAAACCCTAAAAAGAAAACAACCTTGTAAAAATATCATATGCTTTGTGGACACCAGCCCTTTCTGAACAATGCCTCCATGGTCCCACCGTCCTTCTTTTTCATATTGGATATCTGTCTAAGCAATGCACACTATCTGCACAAGAGAATCTGAAGTGCTCTCGGAATCTGAAGTCACTTCAGCAAAGAGGGACAGATTCCTCATATGAGGCAGCCTTTCTCTGAAAGTTAAGCCACATGTGCTTTTCTTTTGGGAATCCACAAAATCTGTTCCACTCCGTAAGCTCACCAATTCTCCCCATCTGGCCTCCAAGGCATTGATTAGAGTCATCTTTTGGGGTTATTTTGGCCTAGGGGCATACTTGGTAAGTCCCCCAAAGATTCACACAAATTCAACCTGTGCAAGAAGAAATGTATTTCCAAGGCAATGATCATATGTCAGAACCGGTGTTCTGTTCATGGGTTGTGAAGATTCCCCTTTGTGGGATTCTCAACAGGGAAATCCAATGTATGCCTACAAATAAATGTGACTAAAAGTCTCCACATTTCTTCTAGTGATGAGGACAGTTGCATATAACGTTGTTGAAATTCTTTGGGAATGAAATCACCATTTGGGGGGCACCGGGGTGGCTCAGTCGGTTAAACGTCTGCCTTTAGCTCAGGTCAGGATCTCAGGGTCCTGGGATCAAGCCCCACATCGGGACCCTGCTCTCAGTGGGGACTCTGCTTCTCCCCCTCCCTCTGCTTGTACTCTCTCTCTCTCTCTCTCAAATAAATAAATAAAATCTTTAAAAAAAAGAAATCACCATTTGGGGAAAAAAATCTCATCCTTGGAGGGTGAGTTTTACTTTCATAAAGAGTCAGAAACCGTTCAAAAATAAATATGGTGAACAATATATATGATCGAGGTGAGTGATTCTGTGTAGGTACATAAATACTGTATGACCGACTCCCAAACGGTGGGATGGAATGACTGCCGAGGCAGGTCCCCAAAAAGGGCTGCAGTTAACGTCCCATGTGATGGCAGCCTTCACTCATTCGTTTATACGCAGTTTCTGACAATCCACTGTATGCTTGGGTGGTGCTAAAAGTTCACAGGTAAATAAGGAGCCTCAGAAAACTCCCCAGGTATTTGCAGGAGTCAGCCATATACCCAAATGATTTGGACACGAGGTGTGCTGCCATTAAGTACGGAACGGGAGACACAAAGGTGTTTTATGAGAACAGAGAAAGCCCAGTTTTGCTCTGACTGGGGGACTGCAGAGGGGTGGGCTTTACAGAGAGGGTGTTATTTTAGGTGAGCTTTGAAGGGTGGGTAGGAATTCAAACCAGAAAGAGGGGAAGGATACTATCTGAAGCACAGAGCCACAGTCCTTTGATGTGTCCCCTATGTCTCAGTAATTATCACCCACCATCCTATCCTGGTAGCTGCTCACGCTTCAAACTTCAGGGGACCTTGAAGTCCATCATCCACAAATCCCTCCAGCCCGTGATCTTTACCTTCCATTTCCACTGCTACTGTTCTAGCTTGCGCCCTCTGCCCTCTCTGCTGGCTTGCTGGCATAACCTCCCCTCTCGTCTCTCCCCTTCTGCTAGCACGTTTCCCTGCGAAAGCAACATTCCCTTCCTTAGGAACTTTTGACGGTTTTGCCTGGCTTTACGGGAAAAACAACTTGATGTGGCATCTACGATTCTCCACGGTTCAGTCACCACCCTGACTTCAGCCTCACCCTCTGCCACAGGGTAGTGTGCGCCTCTGTGCCTTTCCAGAGGCCACTCGTTTCCTTTGCTTAGAATGTCATTCTTCTGTCTCCCTACCTCCTGGCTTTCCTCTCGTCCCTCACAGCCGAGCTCGGATAGAGGATCTCCCTCAGTCGGAACCGACTCTACGCGTATTTGTGCTCCCTTAAGCCCTACCTACATCTCTAGCTGCCCCCGTGACTCAGGCACATGCATGACGGCTCCAGATGGCAGGGAACTGGTCTTATTTTCTGAACCCACCTTCTCCTCTCACAAATGACTGGTCATATTGCCTAGCAAGCAGCGGACCACTCAACTCCCGTTTACAGGATTTGGATTTCGGAGATTCAGATTTCAGTCTGAGAAATTCCAGGATTCAGAAGTCCCAACCAGTGAAAAGTCTGCAGGGAACTTCCTTAATACCATATGGAATCGGCTGTCTGCAGAAGGAGGCTGTCATCGCACGGACAGATCCTGCAGGAGCGATTTAGTATCTGTTAAGAATAACAGATACTACACAGATCACTGGCACCTACAACATTAGGAGGAAAAACTTGGCGATTGTTACAACTATTGAAAAATGGCAAGGAAGGACTCAATGAACTGAATGCTCTGTCACATCCTGGCAATTTCTTAGTCATCACCACTAAATTTGGACTCAGAAACTCAGCAGAGAGGAAAATGAGGCCAAAAAAAGAATGTTGAAGCAACCAGAGGAGTGTTCTCTTCTCTGTGTGTGACACTGTCATTTTATCCAGTGTTGGAATGAGTAGGCAGAAGAGGCTTCATTTTTATCCAGTGTGGAAAAACGTGAACATCCCACCCAACACAGGAAGGACTAGCAAAGGGGTACTGGGTTCACCCTATCGGGGAAGCCCTGTCTGGAGGATGCCAGGTAGACATATGGCAAGGAATCAGCAGCCTCCTCTGACTGATGTGAAGATGATCATTAGCGCTCTTGAAAAAGGTACCATCGTGGCCTTGACACCCAGCAGACGTTAAACAGAGGCAGCATTGCTCTTCTGGATTTCATATGCAGTAGATAAAAATCTGCTATCACGATAAATGAACGACTGGTTTCAAAAGATGCCAAGCACCTTTTCTTTTGTACTCGGCTGCACAGGGAATGCTTTATATCTTGTAACTTTTTATGCATTGACTTCTCCTAAAAGTTGTTTCTCGTGCATATCAGTAATTTTTTTTTTCCCAGAGGAATAATGTCTTTTTAGTTCGTGAAATAATCAATCTGTCTTTAAATCTCCTCTGTATCATCATCTCTATTCTCCTTGAAGTTCAAGGTTAGTTATTTTCTCAGTGGATATTGAACCCTTTCATCTAAGGAATCCATACCAGTTAGTTATCATGATTATATCTTGGGTAAGGAAGGAGACTCTATGCAGAATGAGCAGATCCAGGAGCAAAATCTAACATTTATTGTTTACCGATTTACTCACTATTAAGGGCGAAATAGTTTTTTTTGGAGGTGGAAATATCACCGGTGACAGGAAAACACCTGAAACCCTCCACATCATGTTCACAGAACATACTGGAGAGTACTTACAGCCACAAATGATCATGGTCAGCCGCCCTAACCAGGGCTTATGGCCTCTACACAGACTTTGAGGGATTCACACCATCAGTAATGTTGGTTAGATGCAAATAACACCCAGACCCAATGGTGGGCCACAAAGCATCTTTGCCCCAGGGTCAGAAGGAGCAACAAGGGCCCTGGGCTGCCCCTGGCATCGAGAGCAGTGTCACTCAGCAGGGGCTGTGTACCTGCACCCTGGGTCGCCAGAACCAAAAAGGTGAGAGTAAAGCATATCTGTCCATCATCAAGGTCATCTCAGTGCCCTAAACGCGTCTGCAAAACCAAGATACGCTCGCCATGACGAAACGCCTTTCTGATTAAAGTCACGTGGCAAACATGGGCCTCTGTAGCAGATTGTTCATACATTTTCCCCCTTGCATTTGTATTTTCAGCTCTGGTACCACTGGTCGGGTGGCCGTGCTTCATTGGAGTCTGTTCGTCAGCAGGATGGGAAGCTTTTGAGGATTGCCATGTACACTGTAAATGTTTCCTTTTAACACATTTCTCTTGAGAGAAGTATTTTTTAAGTGGGCTGCACTGATTCCCTTGGATCTCATGAGAGTAACAGTCTACTTGAGGTCGTCCATACGTCAGATGGCAACACTAAGCCCTTGGACCTGAACAAAGCTGGTGACATCCAGTGTAGCCTTTCACATATGTACACGCTAAGTGAACACATCCTGCTCCAGAGAAGTATTTCTCAATACGTTCTGTCTTATTCACACATAACACTTTGTAAATCAGGCACCGGAGAACATGGAAACAAACACAGTTTAAAGATACATGAGTGGGCTTTTAAAGAAACTTAAAAAAATGAATGTAGTAAAACACGACTTCTTCCTTTCAACGGGTTCTATAAACACATTGTAACTACTCATTTCTCCCTTTAATCCTCTCGCTTGGTCCTGTCTTCCGGCCACATTTTCAGTAGCCTGACAATCCGATTAATTTAACAATTACTGCCAAAAGCAAGGGTCACTCTTCTAATTCTGAGCCATGTTCAGATGACAATTTTCTAGATCTAAAGTTAGCAGGTTACTTAAGCACGTCTGACTCGTGTGCATCAATTATTCCCCAGTCTAATGAAAATAATATGCAAATTAAAATTAGATTTTCGACTCTGTTAAAAAAATTAAGATTTTTATTTATTTATTTGACAGAGAGAGACACAGTGAGAGAGGGAACACAAGTAGGGGGAGTGGGAGAGGGAGAAGCAGGCTTCCTGCTGAGCAGGGAACCCGATGCGGGGCTCGATCCCAGGACCCTGGGATCATGACCTGAGCCAAAGGCAGACGCTTAACGACTGAGCCACCCAGGCGCCCCCTGTTAAAAAAAAAATTTTAAAAATAGATTTTTTTTTTAAAGATTTTATTTATTTATTTGAGAGAGAGAGAATGAGAGACAGCACGAGAGGGAAGAGGGTTAGAGGGAGAAGCAGACCCCCCGCTGAGCAGGGAGCCCGATGCGGGACTCGATCCCGGGACTCCAGGATCATGACCTGAGCTGAAGGCAGTCGCTTAACCAACTGAGCCACCCAGGCGCCCTAAAAAATAGATTCTTAAAACAGAAATCAGACCCATGGGGGTGACACTGTAACTACCTATATTCTCTATATAGGTCTCCCCTCGATCAGTGATTTCAAAATCCAGGATTAATTATTATATTCAGGACTTTGATGTTCTCTCCCAGGGTATATTTGATGTGAATGAACTTCATTATTATTAAGATCAAAGAATGGGAAGGGAGAGGTTGGGGGAGAAGGAACCGATATTATTAATTCATGATAAAGAGACAATGGTTTGTCCATTCAAATATCCTCTGGACTGTGAGATACTTGAGGGCAGCTCCTAGCATGAGGCCTGGCTTATAGTCCATGAAGAAAACACATAGGTTGAAATAAATAAATGAAAGACCGGAATAACATTTGAAGGGAGCTTGGTAGCTCCCGTGTATGGATCCGGAAAAGGGCAAAGTGTGGCATGCTCTGCACAGAGGACTGGTTGAGAATAGACACTGACGAGTCAGAACCTGCCTGTGAGGCCAGAGAGAGCAGGTGCAAAAGGGAGGAAGGGGGCCTACAGACACATTCAACTTGAAAAACTGGAGAGGGAGGAAAGGAAGAAAGAGAGAGGAGAGGGGTGGGAGGGAAGGAAGGAGAGAGGGAGGGAGGGAGAGAGGGAAAGACAAGAGGGAATAATAAAGACAAAACAGTGCTTAAGCAGCAAGAATAAAGAGATTTCCTGTTAATAACCAAGATAGGGGCCTTAAACTTCTCCTCTTGCTCTCTGGGTCTGCAAATAGCCAAACATTTCAATTGAATTCTATTACCTTGAGTTTTGTTAAAATTGGGGGGGGGGGGGCCCTACTGGTCCTGCTGACCTGACTGGATTGCTGTACGAGGATCCAGTGAGATGAGGTGTGTGAAAGACGTTCCATAAACATGAAATGTGGGATGACTTCTCAAAATACATGGCCAGAAAACCAGGGCAAAATAAATACATTCTCGTTTCTTTCCAAGGTACTTCTTCGCTCCGGAATCCGTTTATAAAGGGTCTGCTTATTCGTGTTTTATTAACATGGGAGAATATAAATTCGGCCCCCAAATTAGGACTGCACATGAATTACACTTTGTGTTTGGTGCTCTCCTCCAAGCCTGCTCCCCAGAAAACTGTTTCGCCTCCTTTCATTTTTCATTTCTGTCCACAGCTCTAACGAAATGAAGTGCTTACAAATGGGCTTCATGAAATACCATGCAACAAAAACGACTTCAAAGTACACATGTTATTTAGCGACCATTTGTAAAGAAATGCAAATTATAATTAAGAAAATGGATATGGGATGATTTTTCCTCATATGGCTACAATGAAATTTCTTGGTAGCACTTTCATATTCTAAGATATTTCATAGGTACTTTGATTTATCTTCTGTTGACCCCACAAAATATGCCAGCACAGTATTGCATTTTCTCAATTCTTCGCAAACCAAAATGACAAAAAAAAAAAATACTAAGGAGCTTGTCAATCAACTGCCTGTTTAAAACAGAATCAGGACATAGATCTGATCATATTTTAGGCCTGGAGTTCATTTAGTCCTTTGTATTGGCCTGTTCTGGATTTTCATATATTTTTGTACATCAGTCTCATGCCAGGGATTACCGAGACTGCCAAATTTTACAGAGTGATTTGTTTTATTTATTTTTACTTTTTCATTTTTAAAGATTTTATTTATTTCTTGGAGAGAGATAGAGATAGAGAGATTGAGACAATGAGTGGGAGGAGAGGTACAGGGAGAAGCAGACTCCCTGCAGAGCACGGAGCCCCTCTCCTTACTTGATCCCAGTTCTCTGGGATCATGACCTGAGCCGAAGGCAGACGCTTAACTGGCTGAGCCACCCAGGTGCCCCTATTTGTTTTATTTTTATAACACTGAAATAAGCTTGAAAAAAAGCAGGAGACAAAACAAAAACAATGCATCCCTTACAGAGCCTAAGAGGGGTTGTTTTTGTCATCATACAAAAATTATGTGATCCGAAGGCCTCATTCAGCTCCAAACCTGATCAGCAAATAGGTTTTGTTTT